>NC_083350.1:114877578-115183689 GCF_030254825.1 Meriones unguiculatus | reverse complement strand
TTCTCAGCACTTATATAGGAGTTAATCGCTGTGGGCATGGGAACACTTACAAGCTAGGAGGTGAGAGATGTAATGAAGAAATGATTTTTATATCCACTCAGGACCATGTAAGGTTGCATTTGCTCTGTACAAATTATTCTGTGTTTATTATTCTGAGGGTTTTGAAAAAAAACTGGAGTTTTAATATGGCTTCATAAAAGCAAACAATAAAGCAATAACATCATCAAACGATAACAGTAGCAACAAGAAACACTTTGATCTAAAAGGGGCACATTCCTAATTCAGTTGTGTTATATTTTACCCTGCCTTCTGGCTTTTTATCATACTACATCAGTTGATTTTTTTAATGTGTGTCCATTAGATGTTTGAGATACTCGTATGTCCTTTAACCTATGTTCTTGCCACTTTTCCCCTAAATAATATGATCTGTGTCTACATCTTCCATTGCCATGTTTGTATGAATGATATCTAGATGTGATTTTCAGAGCACGAATCTCTTAAGATCCCTGTATACAACTCCGCTACTTGGGTGTCCCCAAGGTACCTAAAGGGAACAACTCTAAGACAATACATGGTGTTTTTTCCTAAGCCTAGCAATTTCTAGATAAAACAACTCTATTACCATCTAACCAGTTAATCAATGTTAAACCTCACAAAGTTTTCCTTAATTTCTCTAGATTATTCATGACATAAATCCAAACTTTTATCACATATTGTCTGCTTTGTTTCTTAATATAGTTGTATATCCACTTCCATAGCCTTAAGTATACTGTAAGTCTCTTAGAGTGTTAACTTGTGTAAACCTACACTGCTCTCAATAGTTTGCTAGACTCCAGACTAAAACCAAAGTAAGTCTATTTTTCTCTAAATTTTTCTTTAGTATAAAAAGTCAATCTGAAAATGAATAGAGTATGATTTCAATTTTATGGGTCTATCAAAAAGGAATTCAGATAGAGCAAAAAGATCATTGCTACTAAGGGTTCATGGAAAGCAGGTATGAACAGCCTCTCAGGGCAAGTGTAAATAAACCAGGCTGTTCTGTATATTGTACAATGATGATGCATGTCATACATTGTTAGAATTTATAGATTAAAACAAAAGTGCACAAGTATGTAAACTGTAAACTACAGTAATGACAATGTCTAATACTGTTCTTTATTTATAACAAATATCTCACTTAGGTACAGTGAGTCATGGGGCTGTGTACATGTGAGGGCATGGTCTATACGAGAATTTTCTACTTTTTGCCTAGCTTAATATAATTTTGTGCCTACTTAAAAAAATATATTTAACAATTTTACTCTGACTTTGCATCTCCTCCTCCTAAAGTTGTACTCTTTCCCAATGTTGCTAAAAATAAAAGTTGAATTAGAGCAATAATATAGGATAAACATGCCAAAATCTGCACACCTAAAGAAGCTAAGCACGAAGGAGGACCCTGGGTAAGATGATCAGTCCTCACTCAGAAAGACAAACGGGATGGACATTGGAATAAAGAGAAAACAGAAAACAGGACAGGAACCTACCACAGAGGGCCTCTGAAAGACTCTACCCAGCAGGGTATAAAAACAGATGCTGAGACTCATAACCAAACTTTGGGCAGAGTGCAGGGAATCCTATGAAAGAAGGGGGAGATACTGGGACCTGGAGAGGATAGGGGCTTTACAAGGAGAACAACAGAACCAAAATATCTGGGCACGTCTTTTCTGAGACTGATACTCCAAGCATGCTCCATTCATGGATATAACATAAAACCCCTGCTCACATGTAGCCCATGGCAGCTCAGTATCCAAGTGGGTACCCTAGTAAGGGGAACAGGGGCTGTCTTTGACATGAACTCAGTGTCCTGCTCTTTGATCACCTCCCCCTAAAGAGGAAGTAGTCTTTCTAGGCCACAGAGGAAGACAATGCAGCCAGTCCTGATGAGACCTGATAAACTAGGTTCAGATGGAAGGGGAGGAGGACTGCCCCTATCAGTGGACTTGAAGAGGCAAATGGGAGGAGATGAGGGAGAGAGGAAGGGCAGGATTGAGTGGGAATGAGGAAGGGGGCTACAGCTGGGATACAAAGTGAACAAACTGTAATTAATATAAAAAGTTAAAAATTTAATTTAAAAAAGTTAAATTAAGTCCACTAAACAGCTCCTATGTATCAGGTAGCTGCTTCTCTTCTATGATCACCATTGTCTGTTTTATGCATGCCAGGCTCACTCACTTTTTTCTGATATGAATTGATCTTGTACGGTTTCACTGAGATTTTCTTTTGCCCCCTCCTCCTTGCCTGGTAAATATCTATTCACATCTCCTATTGTCATTTTTAAATTTTTTAAATTTTAGTTTTTTTATATTAATTAAAGTTTATTCACTTTGTATCCCCGCTGTTGCTCCCTCCCTCATTCCCTTCCAATCCCACTCTCACGCTCATCCCCTCCCATGTGCCTCTCCAAGTCCACTGATAGGGGATGTCTATTGTCATTTAATAAGAGGTTCATATCTCTGAAGTTCATATCCTTGGGTGATGTTAGCAGCCTTTAGATATTGCATTTCTCAGAAACCTTAGCCCTTTTGTAGATACATGTTCATGAAATTAAGCATTCATGATAACAGGTTGCTCCATCTTCCCTGGTAGGCAGGGCTCCCTGAAATGCTTCTCTATATGGTTTTGCTCTTCACAGAGCCTACTGCAGTAGCACTGTAGTTTAGAAAGCAGACCGCGTTTGTTGAATGAATGAACAGAAGATTTTTTTTTTTTAAAAGCTCTAGAGAATGAGCTTTGAATCAAGACAATTGACTGTTCTCTATTGTTAGACATTTGGAAAGACTGAAATACATATCAGTATCTGAGGAGGACTTTTGCACAGATTTTTCTAAGTCCTACTTAAGCAGATAATTTAACCATAGGCATCTATGTGTCATGTGGTAGATCAATCTGTGATCCTAGAAAGATAGCTGTTTTGTTCTATATGACCTAGAGAGAGCTTAGGGAGAATACTGTAAGTAGTGGTGTATGCCTTTAATCCCAGCACCCAAGAGACAGAGGCAGGAGGATCTCTGAGTTTGAAGGCAGCATGGTCTACAGAATGAGTTCTAGAACAGCCAGAATGACACTGTGAAATCTTGTCTTTAGAAACAAAAACAAGCAAGCATGGTCTGGAGAGATGGCTCAGTGGTTAACTGTACTGGCTGCTCTTCCAGAGGTCCTAAGTTAAATTCCCAGCAGCCATCTATAATGATATCCTGTGTCCTCTTCTGCTGTACATGCAGGCAGAATACTGTATGCATAATAAATATAAAAAAGCAAGCAAACAAACAAACAAAACAGAAATTGTTTCCTATAGTGGCGACAATCTGATACCAGGGCTCCTCTTCGTGGCAAACCTCCCCAGGTGCTGGAAAACCCTCTCTAGGAGTAAGGACCCACCTGCTGAATAGAATGTTCTGTTTAGCCCTCAAAAATAAACTCACTCTTTCATCTTGGGGCATCCTTGAATTCCCCTGAAAGTCACACTTATTAGGTAGGAAGGCCAGAAATGAATGCAAATGCCCTCAAGGCTTTCTGTTAGAGAAGGCCTGTGTGTTTTGTCTAAATATGGTACCTAGAGCACATTTTTCTTTGACTTCATTAATAAGACATTACCATGAATAAACAATCCCTCTCCTTTTCGGGTAAGCCAAGCAATTTATCTTTGTTACTGTCAGCCCTTAGTAGCCACCTTGGGGATCACAACTGTTCACCTAAGACGTAATGATGTGAACTGGTAGGAAATTTCAGAAAAGCTGCTATGGATTTGGTGATTCTCTTTCTTTATGTATTAATATTATAAACATATATGGATTCTAAAGGCATGCCTTTTCTCTTTACAGTCAGTCCTTTCACATGGCACTGTGGCTGACTGCGCTGTGGTTGGCAAGGAAGACCCCTTGAAAGGTCACGTGCCCTTAGCACTCTGTGTGTTGAAGAAAGGTGAGACATCTTTGTCATCCCTGACTGTTTGTGTATGAATGAGTGGCACTAACTCATTACTCACTAGCTCACCTTTCTCACTAGATATAAATGCAACAGAAGAACAAGTTTTGGAAGAAATTGTGAAACACGTTAGGCAGAGCATTGGCCCTGTGGCTGCTTTTCGAAATGCAGTTTTTGTCAAACAGTTACCCAAAACCAGGTCTGGCAAGATTCCACGGTCTACACTGTCTGCCCTGGTGAATGGCAAGCCTTATAAGGTAAATGATTCAGGACCTATAATGCCGAGTCCTGAAATGGTTTCCATTGTGTTTGGCACCAGCAAAATGCTATTAGATTAAGATTTTCAATCATGATTTCTCTCTCCTGAAAACCTCCTTCATTTTCTGTAAGAAGAAAAGTTTGAGAAAGTGTTGATTAAAAATCATGTGCTTTAATTACAGGAACTGTGGTGTGAACTTTGCTTGTAGCAATTTTGTAAATTTCAAAGAGACTTGCAGAAATTCATTCCTTTGAACTAAATGTACATATTGCTTCATTACAGTCACTAATGATCATCCATGATGAGAAAGTGAAGTATTATGAGAAGTCTAAAATGTTCCAATACATCAGTTCTAATTATTTCTAATTATTTCTACTATTATGAGAGAAAATAGTTTTAGGAAGCTTTAGACTGACTCAAGCACATATGTGTTTTAATGTCAAGGCTTGTTATTGGCAAGAACATCTGTAATTTCATCAAATTATTTATATAATAATAATTACTTGCCTGTGCAAATTTCAGAATAAATAAAAATTCTGAAGAAATATGTAGAAATATCAAAAATTTTGCTGAACAAACTTATACCTTTACTACTGCAAAAGATGAAATCTTAATTATTTGGCTTGAAATTCCACATTTTGCATATTTTATAGGTGTTTTCTGAAATAATTGGGGTTATAAACTGTGTGTGTCTGTAATCCTAGTATTTGGGAGGTAAAGCCAGGCTGATGAGGAAATCATGGCTGAGGAAGTTGGCTACACAAGGTGTTTGAAGCCAACCCATGATACACAAGACCCTATCTCAAGAAAAAAAATCAAAACAAAATATAAAAGAAAAACAACAAAAATGAGCAGACAAAAAGCATGTTTGTTGGACAAAGAGTCAGCAAAGTTCCAGGACAGGCGATCATCTGACATTTCCTATTTCTTTCCAGGTGACCCCTACCATCGAGGACCCCAGCATTTTCGGTCACATAGAAGAAGTTCTGAAGCAGGCCTTGTGATTTTTGTTTACTCTTTTCAGTCAGTTTGCCTTAATTTTCCAGCTGGAATTAAGTTGTTAAATTTCTATAAATAGATACTTGAAAAATCTTTTACCCATCGACTCAAACGTGAACTATAGCCTTAAATCAGTCTGGTGGCCCTTGAAATGAAGCAGAATGTTTTGTTTCACATGAGCCAGTTTGTATTGTTACCTCTTTCCTGTAACATGGATCATGATATGCTATCTAGCATATTAAGGAACATTTCTGTATTCTGTGATTTTACAAATCCATGTGCCTTACAGACACATTTTAATTGAAAGTAGCTGTACTGTAAAGGTACTTCCTTGAGATAAGATTCGGCCACTCTTTGATCAAAATCTAAACTAAAATCAAGTTGGAATATAATTTAAAATGTTATTGTGGTTGACTACCTTAATTTTAGGTAACCATCTAGATAGACTAGGTTGCCTAGCAACATAAGACCCCAGGGTCAAGCACCATTTCCAGGTTGCTTGTTGCTGGGTAAGGAGAGGCATCCTTCCACCAAATCTTTCGTGGAGATAAAGGCTCCTGTGTTCTCCTTTTATGGTTGAGAGTGTGCATCTTGATGCCTTCATTTTCGATGGAATCAAGGAATGGCATACAAATTGAAAGGAATGACAAGAAGGATGTTTTAAGAATAAATTGGAAGGCTTTCATCTCATGTAACAAATCAATAAACTTTCTGGGTAATATCAATGAGCCTCCATTCTCTTTTTTTCTCTTTTCTCCCTCCCTCTCTCTCTTCCTCCCTCCTTCCCTCCCTCCGTCCTTTCCTCTTTTCTTTCTTTCTTTCTCTCTCTCTCTCTCTCTCTCTCTCTCTCTCCCTCTTTCTTTCTTTTTTTTTGATAAGTTCAAATTTCCTAGGTTGGCTTTACATTTGCGATATAAGTGTGGCTGAATTTACTGCTAGAGGCATGAATTAAAATATTTAGTCCTAAATTAACATTGTTTTCCTTTTGAGGATTGGATCCAGAGCCTTATGAATGTTAGGCAAGCCCTCTTCCACTAAGCTATAGCCCTGGCCCTCGATAAATTTATGGTGGGTCCTTGAGCTACATATCTGAACAAGTGATTTTAAGAAAAATAGCTGGTGGGGTGGTGCATGCCTGTAATCCCAGCACTCAGGGAGGCAAAGGCAGGTGGATCTTTGTGAGTTCGAGGCCAGCCTGGTCTAAAAAGCAAGTCCTGGATGGCCAAGGCTACTCAAAGAAGCCCTGTCTTGGAAAAAAAAATATATACAAAAATCAAAACCAATCCAAAAAGAATAAAGAAAAAGAAAGAAAAAAGGAAGGAAGGAAGGAAGGAAGGAAGGAAGGAAGGAAGGAAGGAAGGAAGGAAGGAAGGAAGGACTACCATATTACAAGAGCCTCTGGTTTGTCAAGAGAACTGCAAACATTTACTTTTATTGCAAGTTTTAGTTTTGAACACATGTTAAATCATCTAATAATCATGCTCTAACATATATTTCTATCTATATCCTTTTGAAATGATTGACCTATTAAAAGTAGAATAAGATTTTAATAAACTTACAGAAATATATCAACTAACTAGAATAGAAAGAAATAGTTAGTTAACTAGCTTAGAGCTCTGCATGCATAAATCATCAGGGCCCATATTAAATCCAAAAGTATATACTGTGTTCATTGGAGACTTCTCAAAATAATTATTTAATTCTTTAGTCTTTTGGAAACATTATTATGAAGAGCACAATATCCTAACAGAATAGTCAAAATACATGAAATATCGGTAAGAAATAAGAGATTAGAATCTACTTTTCATAAAAGTTATGAATATTTTACATAAAATCTCTATTTTTATGCCTCTTTGGTCTGTGGTCTAACAGAAGAGTTGAAATGCAAGAAATGTAGGTGAGAAATAACAGATTGGAATTTACTTGTCATAAACGTTATGTATATCTTATATAATAGCATTTTTAGGCCTCTTTGGGCTGCTGCTTGAAAAATAAATGGCATATCAAAGGAAATTTTTATTGATGAAACTACCTTCTTTATTGGTAAATTTGAATACAGTATCTTTATCATCTTTAATTATTTTGGTAGCCTGAATTAAACCAACTTTATAGACATTTCATTACTTGAAGCTATTGGATTCCTTGACTTATTCATTGTATGTGTAATTTTATTAATTAGAGACCTAAATTACACATCAATAATTTTAATATGTTCATTATTTTCCCCAAATGAATCAGATACTCTACCTGAATTTGTCATTTTTCATTTACAAGTTATAAACTCAGGCAGATCTAAGAATTGAATAAAGATTTTATCTTTGGATGATTTGCAGATTTCTCCTCTTTATCAGATCTGAAAGGACAACTGAGCAAGCAGGCATGAGTTATTTTCCAGCTGAAGAAATCATAAAGAGAGAGAGATAGAACAAAACAAACAAACAAATGAACAAAGAAATAAAAAGGCAGTGTTTCTCACTTGGGAAGAACCTACTTCCTACAGTTCAATAAGGAAATTCATCTCCTCTGCAGACTAGAGACCGTGATCACTGTCCTGGTGCTAACATGAAGGAGGAAATATATAACTTAGTCATTTTAATGCTTAAAATTTAGGGAGAAAATTCAAGAACTTTCTCTTTTATATCTCACCATAAGGTGTTTGGCCAAATTGCATCTAAAATATTTTGAATTGAATGCGTCTCTGATAGCAATAATGTAATCTAAGAAATGGGGCCATACTTAAATTTCCCAAGATGAATTCTGCACTCTTCTATTTTATGAAAATTTTAAATTTGTAAGACATTTGAGAAACAAAAATAAAAGGCAATATTTTAATGTTTAATATTTAAAGAGTGTGACTATTTATTGTTTTTAATATTTAAAGAGTGTGACTATTTATTGTTTCCATACAAAATACACTAACTAGATAAAAATAAAACTTGTTTTAGATTTCAAAAGTTGGTTTTATTAATATAAAATAGTATTTAAGGAGGGTTGGTCTGATATTCTAAGAGGTTTGAATTCCTAATGTTGATGGTCAAAAGAGTAATAATAATAATAAAACAGAAACACAGAAATTTAAGCCTCAATCCATGAAATTGGTATATATATATATATACATATATATTAAAGCATATTTTATGTTTCTCTTGAGGAAAGTAGTTGGATACTTTGTACCACATTGTTAGGACCTACTACATATCATCAGTATTTTTTATAGAATTTCTAAAAAGAAGAAACTGCTTTTGTCGACAGTGGTGGCTATAATTGGATATTGATCTTCCCCCAGAAGCTTCTATGCAGAACGACTGGGCAGGGTGATACTGATGTGAACTGTGCCCCTCTTATGAGGACAGTGTCCTCAGTTTCATCAACTTTCTCTCTTCAAAAAAAACACATTTTTTAATATTTTTTATTTATTTAACTTTATTTTATGTGCCTTAGTATGAAGGTATCAGATCCTTTGGAACTACAGACAGTTGTGAACTGCCATGTGGGTGCAGGGAATTGAACCCATGTCCTTTTGAAGGGCAAGGCAGTGCTCTTAACCACTGAGCCATTTCTCCAGCACTCTTTTCTTTTCATGACAGTGGAGTAAGCAGTTTTCTCCTGTAGAAGCTTCCTACCACGCCATTCCACCCCACTTGGTTTCCCAAAGCGTGCAGACTTCCGGTTCTTGAGCTAGACCATCACAAACTGTGGGCCAAAATAATTTTTTCTTCCTTATAAGTTACTTGTCACAAGTATTTTACTACAGCTATGCAAAACTGTTTGTCACATATTATCTAAGTACTAATATTCCTAGCATAAGTATCTTAGTTTCTCTCTTATATTCTATTTAGATGAATCAAGAGTCTCATCATTAGATGCTCTTAGACAGTTCTCTCATTGATTTTACTCAAGCAACGTTAAGAAAAAAAAAAAAAAAAATCCAAACCACTTCTATTAGCTGGTTTAGACCTCCCTCTAGTGGCAGACTCGATTTTGAATAAAACTGCATTAGAAATCATTGAATGATTTTCTTTGTAATTCGAGTACATGGTTAAATTTTATGCTACTAGAAAACAAAGCTTAAGCAGAAAACTGGAAGCATTTTTTTTATTGACAATGGAGAGGTTTTGTTACCATTACCTTTTGATTAAATCTGTTCAACAAAAATAGACATCAAAACAAATGTACGTGCAAATATAACAAATTAATATACAAAAATGAATTTACTAATGACAGGTCTTGCATTTAATAAGACCAAGCAGCAGGAAAACAGCAATTAAATCAATGGTATTATTAAATTGGTTTCACTTTGAAATCTCCCATATGAACAAAGAATAAACAACAGTGACACCACCAAATAAAGCCACAAGGAAGAGATTACTCTTCTATACTTTTTATACACTATATATGTTAATCATTCTGTCTTTTTTCCTCTGATGAAAGTGAATTTAGGGAAATTACAAAAGAAAAAGGTAATATCAGCTGAAGGCTTGTAATATTAGACTTGATTTTGGGTAATGCCCTGTTAGCAGTGATTTTATAAAGGTGTTGGGTTATGGGGTTCTGTTTTATGTTTATTTGTTTCCAGTGGAAACAGGCCTCAGGCTCTCCAGAGGTTGATAGTCACTGCCCAGTACTGGCTGGTAGTTCAGGGTATTTGAATTAGCATGTGGCTATTAGTAAAGTGTGTGTGAGTTTGTGTATGTGAGTGTGTGTGTGAGTGTGTTTGTTTCTTGGTCCACAGGCAACATGATTAGGTAACGGTTTTCTTAATATAAATTTTTAAAATCATTGCATTTGACTTTTGTAAACAGTTTGGCTTTGTTTTCTACTGAAAAGGAGGTTAAGCCATCACAGTGTTTCTTCAAAAGTTCGAGGGCATAACGGCCCTGATTGCCTTTAAAGGTCATTTTTGGGCTCCAGGTCCAGGTTAAATCATTCCATTTTTTTTTTTTTTTTTTACATGATCAGAGGCAGGTGTTCAGCTTTAAGGTCTGACAGACTTGAGAGTGAAGCATGTTGAAGCAGGAAACACGCTTCTAGGAAACATATTGATTGTTACAATTCAAAAACCGTAAAAATGGTGGAATGGTAAAATACGAACAGTACTTGGAATTGTTCAATGTTTGCACTCGAGACTCCATGAACCATATATTTTATTTTTTTAAAAAATCATATTTATATCCATTTACAGAAGACTTACACATTTAAAAAGAAATAATACACAATAATACATAAATGCCTATTATATTACAACATGAAAAAAACAAGTGGTTCCATCTCATAAAAGCATCAGATGTACAGAATTTATGGCATGGATGATGCTCATATTTTGGATGACTTAAACATTTTATTACAATCATAGTAAACTAATCAAACTTAATATCCAATTCCCCCCAAAATGACGTTTACGTTTGGTAAACCGTTACTTATATTATTTCCTTAGAATTGAGTCTTCACAAAGAATTTCTCCGTGTGTCGTCTGATGTGCTAGTGCACTTTAGGTCGTGTAGACTGAAAAGATGACATCTGAAAAGACACGAATGCGAAGCCTGAGTTCACTGGCGACTCCCAAGCATGGATCCCACACCATTAGTAAGGGTTGAACTTTCATACAGCCCGAATAGGCCTGTTCTAGAGGCCTAATGCAAGGAAAGTATCTAGGTTGTAGTAGATGGTGTGACATTTACTATTCTACACTTATTCATTTACTAATTTTTTAATGAAAATTTAGCAGGATTTGTTCAACTTGAGAGAAGTATAACTGTAACAGGAACAGTCATAAAATGTCAGCATGATTTCTAGATTTTTTTATAGGTTGCTAATTATTAAATTGGGTTGAGTTGACCTATTCCATGAAATAAATCCATATTCTACTTCATATATTTAGAGTTTTTAGGATATTTTTCTTTAATCATGACAGAACATAAAACACAGCGCATTTTGATGTTTCTGTACCAGCTCTGTGTATTTCACCAAAGGTTCCAGTCATGACATCATACAAGAAAGCCTCACAATTACACTTACTGACACATTAAGCTAATAAAAAGTATGTTTATATTTAAATTTATCACCAAACTAAAAATATAGATCTCCTATTAACAAATAGTTATTCTATTTAATGGTTAAAAACTTAAAAAAATGAGCTAGAATGACATGCATGAAAAAAAAATAAATCGCAAATAGTTCAAGATTAATTCTACTCATGAGCCTAGGGCTAAGCGGCAAGCAACGCTGAACATATTAGTCATTTATAAACTGGTGAATTATTGAATTTCTGAGAAAATTATTATGTTATGTGTTGAATCCTTTGTAAACAGCATTTTGGAAAGTCTCTTATTTAGCCAAATGATTACATAGTATAGGCCATGCTTACTGAGACCAAATTGCATATCACAAAATTTTTATATTAGTGCAGCATTTTAAGAAATTAAATTGTCTGGATGCTTTTTTCCCCTCTGTCTTATCAGTTATTAACTCACGTAAGGCAACATGCCATTTCCTGTGTTACTCTCTCAAGACCAATGATATGCTGTAGAGAGATATTGATTCTAGGCAATGAATAATCTGTACCAGTCAGATTGCTTCTATGTCTTCTTGTCTCCTTTCCCATGCCTGGGCACAAATACTGTTGGAAAATATTTTCTCCTAAATATCAGCTCATTGACTATGATAGAATAGTTTGGTACACCCCAAAAATTTGCTAAGCAAATTTTAGGTTAAAGTGTTTTTCAAACATTTGAAATTTATAAAACTAGGAAAGTAGTTTTCCTCATAAGAAGGTTTGAATAAAATCTTGTTATGCCAACATACCAGCGATTTGCACTTCCTAATAAATGCCATGTATGAACATAACAAAGTTTTATGCAATTTCTATTCCTAATTATTTTTTCTATGTTATATATATCCCACATTCTTAAAATTCATGCTTAATTTCAGCAAGTATACATCATAGTGATGGGAAATAAAATGTTGACATTTCAATTTTTTTTTTATTTTCAACTTCCTTGTTAGTATTAATCCACATCTAATTTCCCATCTCTTGATTGTGAACTTGCAGAGATTCCTATTGTTCGATTTTGGCTTCCTTCTATGAAAGACACTTGAAATCTGTGATTCTTTTAAATGCCAGGCTCTTACTAATGGAGCTTTATGCCACTGCAAATAATATGCTTAGCAACCCGCCACTGAGGAATGGCTGAGTGGCAGGCTTTCAATAGGCAGACCACTAAACACAGAAGAGAGATAGTGATAGGAAATGCCAGATGAAGAGTTACAGTTTAAGATTCTTTGAGGGGGTGATCACCTCTGCACTGCTAAACCATACCAAAGGGTATGGGCTATATTGACTAGTCTCTGTAATCCCATCTTTCTGTTGGTTTGTTGTGGGTCGGCCAAGAGAAACTACTCACAGCAGGTCAGTGCTGTCTCCTTTGAGTGGCTTGTCAACATGAGTATGTGCGAACAGTGGAGTTGTCTAACCTCTGCAGTCTTGATGAAGCAACTGCAAATGAGAAAAGGGCTTTAGAGGTTCTCAGATAATAGATGAGAGAGATTGATTTTCTCCGCATAAAGGGATCCTGAACGTATTAGTACCCTGCCTTGTCTCAGACATAGGCCACTCACTCACGTTCCTCTTCTCTAGTCCCAGACACTAATGAAAATTCACCCAAGTGCAATTCAGCTGAGCTCTCCAGTTGCTATAGATCCCTCCTTAGATGGAATCTGTGGCAAAGCATCTCCCCAGGGTGAGTCCACTTTGCTGTCAAGAGGACTCTTAGGGAACTGAGTATTGTGGATTGTGCTATGTACTGACAAACTTCTATACTAATTTCAGTCGTGATAAATCACCCTGGAACCTTAGTAACAAGTCACAAAATAGTAAATTGTTAAAGAAATGTGGCTCAGAGGCTACACTTTATACTCAGATGAATTTTAATTGCCATAATGGCTTGGAAAAAATAAGGCTAGAAATGAAGATTCTAGATTATTATCTTAATAACAAGAGGAAGATTATTTTTCTTAATGCCTACAAAACAGACATAATTTGGGGATTCCTATTATTATTTCAAAGTTGTCTCTTCAGAATAACTGTTTTCTTTTGTGAAAGATGTAGCACAAGTCTAATGTCCACAGACGGAGATGTGATTGAGAAATCACTGCTGGTTTTGTGTTTGTTCATTACTTTTCTCATGTTTGTGATTGTTTATTTAATGCTTTCTGCCTGTGTCAGAGACAGAATATATCTAATGAATTTGAGTTTGAAAAATGAAATATACAATTTGTAATATTTCAATATATAAAAGTGTCAGAGTGAATTCCCATTTCTGGTGGGATCTGAGTTCGAACCCATCTTCCATTTTAAATAGATTGTTTTATTTTCAGCATAGAAAAGTAAAGAAACACAGATCATGCAGATGTGTGTTGTTTTTCCTGGATGTGGACATCAGTAGAAGTGTTTTGGAGGGAATGTAATTTATTTTTCAAATGTTTATAAAGTGTCATGGATTCATGCATTGATAAGTTTACAAATGGTCATTTTTTTGACAAAAGCAAAGTAAATTTCAAGCAAAGCAAACTGACTTAAGAAAAAAATCAATCCCAGAAATCTATGCAAATTTGAAGAACTATATAGCTTTGACTAAACAAGATTTTTACTTCATGAGCAGAATTGTGAAACTACTGTACCATCTGTCGTCATTTTTCTTGACTGCCCAGATGTCGTGGTCAACCTGAATCCAGCTGGTAAAGTTTCTGAGGACCCAGGCATCATGCTGATTCCATGAACTTCACGAGGAGGGAACTGCCTTCGCCAGGTTGAGCCACGTCTGAAATTCTTGTCGTCACTCTGCCAGTACAGAGTTAGAATTCAATGTCATGATACAAATACGCTCTGGTACATAAATCTGTGCGTTTAGGGACTTGTTATAAAGTTTATTTACATTCACTCTGTCAAGTACAGATAAGAAGGGTTTGCTTTAGCTTCACCTCCTCTGTTGATTTCATAATGAGATACTAAATATGAGAAAGATATGTTGTTTTAAATAAAATTTCAGTATGATTTAAAATCTAAAGTTTGTCACTTTTAAACATCCTGGAAGCCAGGAAATACTAAATATTTTCTTCTGTAAATGGATCATTAGGTTTATTTTGTTACCCATTGTGTTAACTGATTTTTCATTCTGAGATTATATTGTGAATTGCATCAGTCGTTAAGTAGAAAGCATTTGACTTGAATAATCAACAAATATAACTTTCATGTACACAAAAGGTAGATAGTATGCAAAAATCTATATTTGAGACAATCTGGTTAGCATTTGATACAATGGACTATAATATGAAAAAATGTTGAACTTATGATTTGTTAGATTTTAGGTGATTCCAAAATAACTCGAATTTTTGAGAACTTTTTCAGCTTTTCAATTAATATACTTGACTTTAAGGTAATGGCAAAAGGAAAATCTAACTCTAGTTAATAAATACTGCAATGATAATGACAGGGTTCCTGGTTACCCTTCAGAACTTGGTGGTAAGATCCTATTGCTGAAAACGCCAGATACATGAGTCATAAAACATTGTGAAATAAAGCTGGAATTTTTCTAGAAATTTCCTCCTTACTAACTAGCTTTTATAGCTCTATAATTCAGTGTGCTGATACTGGAAGAGAAAACTAATTACCAACCAATCTTGCGCATCTGCAAGACTGTTGAGTTGCAAGGATGGTTGGTTTGACAACATATGACCCATGGTGCACTCATGTTATGGGAGTAAATAACCATTTTCAGATTTAATGTAAGGTCTGCTCCAGAAGGTATGACTCATACTTTGGACCGTTTTCATGGCCAAAGACATGGGACTAGAGAGTGTCTAGGCCCTGAGGTAAATTCTACTAGTATTATTCTGCTAAAGATATAATTGACTTCTTATGACTTATTGATGTGCCTATGGATTAGCGTGGCTCTCAAACCTCATAAGAGAAACTTTTTTCCTCCAGACTGTGATTAAGCTAGAGACTCACAACAGGTCAAGGTACAGATAATAAGAAAAAGACGTCCTTATATTTGACATCTGTATCACATTCACTCCTCCCAAGGCTCGGGGATCATCGTGGAGGAAAGAATAGGATGATTACAAGAGTCAGAAGTGGTAGAAGACTTCAACGAAGCTGCGCTCCAGGCACAGCAGGATAGCCGTCCATATGAACTCACAGTGATTGTGCTAGCAGGCCCAAGACCTGTGCAAGCTCAAACAAGGTAGAATTCCAGCATGGAGAAGGAGGTGATCCTAAATTCCCACATATATCTTAGAATCTATTGATAACTGACAGTTGCTGGAAGAAGGAGAGTATTCTCTAAAGGTGTAACACCTGGGAGGGTGGCCACTTTGGATGGCCAATCACCCAATAGTATACAGGTAGCACTATCTGGATTCCATGTGCTTACAAAACAGAAAACAAACAAACAAACAAAAAGAATGGGTACCCAAAATTGGGAGGATATTGAGGGGATTTTTGGAAGCAGCTGGGGAGGAGTAGGTATAATTAAAATACAGTGTATGAATTTTCCATAAAGAAAAAATATATCATTTTGGCCACCAGTTCTGGTGTATCCTGATGACATAATCACTTTCATCTCTCTGCATATCCAAGGTATCTGTCCACAGGCATATTTTTTCCTTTCAGTTAGTAAGCAGAAGCAGGTACTTCACCAGTTTCTTTGTGTTTATTTCTAACAAATGTACAGTTCATTTCCTATAGATCTTATCTTCTAAGATGACCAAAACTTGCTTCCTGCAGCTCCCCAGCCCTATATGTAATAAACTGAGTATCACCTCACAAAGGCAGCAGGGAACTGTGGGCAGTGAGCAAATCCGTCCTTTACACCAGATTAGGGAGAATGTGTTATTGAGCATCCTGTGAGAGAGCAGCAGATTGGCCAGTACCCAGAGTCCTACCAGAAACATAGCGTAATGCGCTGCAGAGGTCTCCACTTGGGATAAGTCTTTTCTGCTGTTACGGTGATTTTTTCCTATGTGCCATCACCTGGCATGTGATGTACATGTGCAAGGGATCACAGTTCCAGCAGGGCAGTGCTGAGGTTAGATGAGCCTCTGTCCATGTAATTTTTAATTCTGTATTTTTTGCCATGCAAATAGGGATCATGAAAATCAAGGCAATCCTGGTTGACTAACAGGTTCTGGTCAGAAAGTCATGACACCAGGCATAGGACACAGGCCCACAGCTCTGTAGTGTCAGAGTATAGCATAATATAATATAGCATAATATATATTATATATCTGCTATATTATAATATGTAAATTTATTATGGCCTAACTTCTTGTTTTTTTAGAGAAATTGCCCTTAAGTTAAATATTTATCAATTACACAAAACTGACATTTTAAGGCTGTATGACTTTTTCAATAAACAAGTGAGTGAAGAGACTCAATCGTGACAGTCTCCCACTGTTCTTGCACTACATAAAGGAGTCGCTGCAGAACATCAACAGGAATTCCAGCAGCAATAACATGACAAAAAGTCTTTAATAAATAAAGTTAAGATACATCCTTTTAAAAAGAATCTTTAAAAATACGTGTACGTGACTTTGTGTGTGGGTGTATTTGTTTGCCGTACCTGCAGGAGACAGAAAAGTGTGTCCTATCTCCTGGAGCAGGAGGCGCAGGTGGTTTTAAGTTGCCTGATGTGGGTGCATGGAACTGAGCTGAGTTTCTCTGTAAGAACAGCGCATGTTATTAACAGCAGAGCTAAGAGCAGAGTCATCTGCAGTTTTCACTGCACAGGGACGACATTAGTTTATAACAGCAAAGTCATCTGCCTTGCTCATTTGAATACTGAATTATTGCTGTGTTTTCTGGTATTTCAAGTTATACATTCTTTGTGGACCTGGATTGAACCTAAGATTTTGCATTTTACAGGCCCACCTTTTACACTGAGCTACATTTTCAGCATAAAAATTTATTTTCAACAGCTGTCTTTATGTTAAGGAATGCCAGTACTTCCCACAGGACTTATGTGCCTCTATTTTCTATTCTATCCCAAGCTTTCCTTTTTACTTCTTCCAGGAAAAAAAAAAACATTAAAAAATCTCAGAAATGCTATATTAATGTATCTATCAATCATAAAGATTGCAAATCTCCATTGTATTTACTCATTTGCTCTCCAAATCACTTGGGCATGTATATGCTATGCTCAGGCCTTCTCTTTTTTCGTTATAACATTTAAGATGTTATTTATTTTTAAGGAAACAAAGCATCCCCCATGTAAAACTAGAAAAAAGTTTCCAATTCATTAAAAAACAAATTTTCTTCACTTCAATATTTTGAATTTTTTTGAAGATGTAATGACCCTTAGTAAAGCACTTTCCTTATTTAAAAGTTGAACTTTTAAATATTAGTGTTTTTTTTTTCGTGTTTCTTTTTTTTTTAATTTTTATTTTCTTATGTTAATTACAGTTTATTTACTTTGTATCCCAACTGTAGTCCCCTCCCTCATTCTCTCCCAATCCCACCCTCCCTCCCTCATTTCTTCCATGTCCCTCTGTAAGTCCACTGATAGGGGAGGCCCTCCTCCCCTTCCATCTGACCCTAGTTTATCAGGTCTCATCAGGACTGGCTGCAATGTCCTCCTTTGTGATCTAGCAAGGCTGCTCCTCCCTCATGCTGCGGGGGAGGCCAAAGAGCCAGCCACTGAGTTCATGTCAGAGACAGTCCCTGTTCCCCTTACTAGGGAAACCCCTTTGGATGCTGAGGTGCCATGGGTTAAGGCTGAGCAGAGGTTCTAAGTTATATCTATATGAAAGAAGGGGGAGTTAGTACGACATGGACAGGAGTGCCAAAAGGACCAAATATTAGTGTTTAATTTTTCTATAAATTTTAAGAAACTGTTTCTTGAAACTTTATTATCACTGCTCATAAATATGTCTTATTTTAAGTTAGTTTCGACATCTCAGTAAGAAACCAGCAACATTTATGAAAGTCGGTGCTAAATAAAATGTCAAAACTAATAAATATAACTTAAAATGTGAGAATAAATGAGAAGGTTTCTAGATGCTACCCATAAATTCTGCTCATCTGCAAGCACTACTGCAAGCATGGGTATGCTGTCACTCGTCCTATATACTGTGGGGTACCTTCCAAAATGTAAAATGTGCTTAGATCATTTTCCCTATCCCTTTCCCCTACAACCTCCCCACCCAATGCCCTAACCCTCAAATTTTTGGCCTCTGTTTTACTTTTGAGACTTTATATTCCTTTCCCTTACTCCTTTGAAAACTTCCCTAAGACCCCTACCTGCACTCTTCCAAATTCATGGCTTCTTTTTCTCATTTATTTTATTGAATGCCAATAGGGATATCCATATGTATTCCTACATATACACTGCCTGGTCTGTATGACAGTACTTGTATCTACAAGTTTAAGTTTGGCCATATGGTCAACTGGACAACCAATCAGTGTGCTCTTCTCTGTGGGAGGCCATGGTAAGGTACATCTGAATGTGAGGTCGCAACTTACCTCATCCAGTCGTCGCTCAGTGCCCAGGGCCAAGAGGTTATTGTACTCGCGTTCAAGAATCTGCCTTGCCTGTTGATGTAAGATCAAGCTACCGTCACTGGCTACAGTTTATTAGAAATACATAAGGGTTTTACATATCTGAAGATGTGTTATAAGATATGTTTCAGTTACAGAGTCTTTAGGTTTTATTGTCTTCTTTCTTTCTTTCTTTCTTTCTTTCTTTCTTTCTTTCTTTCTTTCTTTCTTTCTTTCTCCAGTCTGAAGATTTTATTTCAAATGCTTATTTTATTCCCACTAAGTATTTTATGTAAACTTTAAAATGTTAAACACAAAATAAAGTTGAGTTACATTGGATTTTTATCAAGCTTAACAGGTACTTCACAAACTTGAAATTTAATATTTTTGGTGTTTTTTGTGTGTTTGTGTGCTTGATTGCTTGCTTGGTTTCTTTGGGATAAAGTGTTATTATGAACACAAAAGGCTGGGAAAACATTACCCCTGGCTGGCTTTGCATGATCCTCATGCCTCAGCCACCAAAGTGATGGACTCACAGGCATGCAGCACCATTTCCAGTTTAAACTTGACACATTTAAGGATTCCTGTACTCTAGCATTAAAAAACATTGTAATGTTATTTTAATGGGATGTACAGCAGATTGGAGGTACTTTAACTTGTATGGAACTCTGCTGATATTTAGAGATCATTTTAAAACTCAGTTAACACGTAAGTATAACTGAAAGGACAAAGAGAAGGACTGCTGCTCAGAGAGGCAGAGAGTGAAGGCCGTATATATTGGGGAAGCATTATGTTCAGGTAGGGGACTACACCATAAGCTCCAATTTCTGCCTTCCTAGTTTTGAGTCAACTCATCACCTTAAAATTAAAATTCCAGTGTCAGAAATAACTCATAAATATATTAAAAGGAACTAGCCAGCGACACAGAGACATATGCATATGATCTCAGGCAATGGTCAAATCGAGCTTACAAAATTTGGATGTGGGATTGTGGTTAACTGAGTAGAGAGAACAGGGACTGAAAGAAAGGCTACCCAGCAGGCACAAGGTGGGAGTTAGTACAGTTGCAGGTAACAATAATAAACTTTGCATTACTGAAGGTAGAAGAACTATTCTAATTTCTTTGTGGCAGATTTTGTCTCTAGCCCTGGCTGGCCCAGAACTCATTGTCTATACCAGGCTTGCCTCAAAGTCAAGATCTGCCTGCCTCTTTTTGTTGAGTACAAGGATTAAGGTGTGTGCCATCATGCTTGGCTATTTTAAACGTTTTTACCATAACGAAATGAAAAAGTCTGAGGAGCTACATATGTCTAAATGAACTGAAACAGTACTGTGCTCAGCATACACGTATATATACATGACACTATCTCTTTTTTATTTTTTATATGTTTTTCTGTACTAATTAAGACATTAAATAGAAACAAAACCACATTTGCAGCCCTGTATTTTTCCAAAGGTTTCATTCGTTGTTGAGCAGGACCTAGGGAAGAGCAGGACAGAGGGGCCTCCTTGCCTGGGTGCTCTGCATTGGGATCTGCAGTAGTAAGGCCAAGCTGCTGTAGTCGAAGTTCTCGTCCAGGGCTATAAGCGAGCCGTGCACTCCACTCTCGAGGATGTTATTTGCGTATTCTCGAAGTCCAATCGCCTGTATCCAGCGAATAACTCTATCATTGCTCCATACTAAAACGTCTAGGAAAAAAAGATGGATCCTGTGAAGATACAACGCTTCCTTCGCATGATGACCTAAATTCTAGCTGAAACGGGCCACAGGCTTCTGGCCAAGTCACAGTTATGCTGATCTCCCTGCTTCTTAGAGCTCCTGGACCTGGATCCTTTCTTTTACATGAACAGGCTGTTCAGCCTGCCTGAAATCAATCTCATTAGTTGGCATCTTTAGGACGCTTATTATTACTGAAAAGATAGCGTTCCTATCATATGAACACTATGCAAGAGTTGCTTGCTAGTTTTAAATAGGAACCGTGGGATCTAGCTGAAGTTGAGATTTTTGCCACCAGATGGGGATAGCTCTCCTTCCGTCCCCCCATCTCTAGCCATCCTTCCTCCTTCCTTTCTTTTTCCTTCCTCTCTCCCTCCTTACCTCACTCCATCCTATAACCTGTCCTTCTCCCTTCCCCTCAGTATTATGCTTCTAAAGCTGATTTTCATTTGAAATGGTTATTAACTACTACTTCAGTATTGAATATGATTAGATGCCTGTTTTCCTCCTGAAATTACACATAAAACAGAACAGCAGCATAATACAGAAAAGTACATTGACATTTTGGTATTGTTAAGCCATTTTTTCCCCCAACAATTTATGAGTGAAAAACTGAAATGTACATTGACACAGGTTTATTTTTCTTTGTTTAAAAGGAGTTTTCATGAAGTACAAAATATTTAAACATTTACTTCCTAAACATAAGACCTTCAGAAAAAAAAGGTCATCTGTGCCTGTTAAAGGCAAAACCTGAAAAAACATTATTTTCATTGATTCTATCATATCTTTTAATTCTGAATCAGCAGGATGATGCATACAGACTATATAATCATATGTAGACCATAATGCTCGGTACAACAAAAAATTAAAGAATTAAAAATTAAGAAAAAATAAAAGACATTCTCTACTTGAAAAAGATCTGAATGTTTCCTAGTGCGAAACTGAAATCTGCATTTCAGTAAATAGTTTTCTTTCTCAGTAAAATTTATATTAAATATATGTATATATATATATATTTAATGTTTTGCAAAACTTTTACTAACAAGTTTTATTTCACTTATGTGTTCTTATCATGTGCTTCCTCATGCATAATATTTAAACAAAATGATACCAGTGTCCCACACAGGAGCATTACCCTCAGCCATGGGTCTCTCTCTGACAGTGATATAGGGTAGCCCTGATTTACGCTTTTATATATATATCCATTACTTCTAATGTTTACATATAATGGTGTGTTCTCTAGATACACCACGTCAATTTTATTTTTTATTTCTGTTTGAATACATTAGTGAGACTATCTCTATTTCATATTATTACTCGGATATTTCAGTTTAAACCTACCATCATTATATTTGTCTTAGCTTTCAGTTTTTCTTTACCTTTTTATTACATATTTTAAATTTTTTATGCTAACTCCTTATTAGTTCTAGTTTATATTATTCTGCCATAAGTCACACTTGAAACTTGACTTACTAAGAATGTAAATATCTTCTATATCTTGGCCGTTATATAGATAACTTATAGATAATTTAAAGGTCTTCAAATCTTTTAAGTTCTTTTGCTCCACTACAGTAATTGAAGTGTTTCAGTTGTTGTTTGTTGTATCTCTGTGTATAATCTAAGCCCTCTAGACATGATTGCTTGTGGGGATAATAATAATTTTCCTGATACATTCTTCAGATATATATCCATGCTGCAACTTGTTTTATCTTCATAGTTTTTTCTTCTGTCTGAGTTTGTGATTCTAATATTTATTCTCCACTTCAACTTTGAGATTCTGTTTTCTTAAAACTGTATTGACTCTGGCTTTAGTGTTAGAGAGCTTGAAGAATCCTAACTATGGATTACCTGCTCTGCGTAAGTGTGAACATCCACCACTAGTTCACTTAATTTTACTAAATGCATCATTTTCAGACTAATTTTCTTCAGAAAATGACAAGAAATGTCAAGTTTTCAGGCTCCCAATGTGTAGGTGTAAATGTGGACAAACACAGTTGTTCATGTTTGGTAATCTAAGACATACTAGCTCATTTCCGCAAATATATATCATGCAAAATCTCCATCAGACATGTAGTTAAGACTATCAATAAAATAACACATTTATGGCATTAAGACCAACTCTAATCATAAATTTTCTTATTCAGAACAGTCTCATGGCAATTATAACATTATAAATATCTTCCATAGCAAAATTATACCCTAGAATTTATGCTCTTGACCCAAACAACAAATGGCTGGAGAACAATGTCAACTGTTTCTTAGCAACAAATTAAAAGTTAGTACATTCTCGACACATTCCTCACATCAGAAACCTTTTCTCTAAGGTGTAGGTTAATTGGCATTTCTGATAATGACAGAGAAGTCCAGTCAGAATTGTGAACTGTTTCTCTAAATGCCATCAGATCAATTGTCGGAAGCAGGGGCTATTTATGATCCCACTCACAGCCACTTATCTTATGTGGTTGTTTGTATGTAATCACCGTGAATCAGTACAACTTTTTCTCAGGGCTCCAGTCTAAGCAGCAACTGCCAAATAATAATAGAACATTTGCTACTGGGCCAAATGTGTAATTCTCCTGTTTTCACATTGATCTATTGTAAAAACGTTCCTGTAATGTGACCAAGCATAATGAAATCTAACTGGGAAAAATACTTCAGACAGAACATTAAAAGTGGGATCCCATGGACAAAATCTCCTTATTAAACAAAACATCTTTTGTTATGTCAAGCATACATTTCTTTCTCAGTCCATTAGTTCTTGGATGGTCTGTCCTCAGTCCATTAGTTCTTGGATTTTAATTCATAATACACTTAAAACAACCTACCATTTCCTGGGGTCGAAAAATAAAAAAACGATTTAAAAAAAAAATTGTTTCAAACAGAGAAATACATTCTTGTTTCTTTGTAGCCAGCTAAATGAAGTCTTAGAAGAAATCAATAGTGTGTTTATCTATTCACTAATGAACAATGTATGGAAAAATACTTAAATATTCATCTTCATTAGCATTTAGGTACTGCTTTCTAGAAGTAATAAATATAATGTTCAAATTTGCTAGAGATAAATTTTTTGAAGTTGACAAAAATAAGTATAAGGAAAACCTGAAACAGGTAATTTTAAATAAAAATACAACAGTGTTAAACTTTAATATGGGAAGAGAGAGGTATATAACACATGCCAATTTCTTATGTAAAAAAAAAAAAGATCCCAAGGGAAATTAAGATGAAAAGGGAGTTGTACCAACTTTGAGTGGTTAATGTAGCATAGACAGTTCCACTCAATATGATGAAATGCTTGCAAGTGTCAATTCATGGGTCATTGGAAATGGAAATGTAACTGATAAATACTTTCATATCTGTGATGGATATTTTATGACAATAAAGCTAAGTTCATCTCAGAGGATATAACCTCAATTTAAAAATGTCTCCATATTATCAAGTTGTAGACAGCCCTAGAAGGCATTTTCTTATTGATTGATGGGGGAGAGCTGGGCCCATTGTTGAGTCATACTATACTTGGACCAGTGATCCTGGGTTCTATAAAAAAGCAGACTAAGCAAGACATGAGGAGCAAGTCAATAAGCAGCACTCCTTCCTGGTCTCTGCACCAGCTCTTATCTCCAGGTTCCTAACCTGTTTGAATCCCTGTCCTGGTTTCCTTCGATATGAACATTGATATCAATATTCTAAGTCAAATAAGTTCTTTCCTATCCAACTTGGTTTTGGTCATGGTGTTTTGTCATAGCAATAGAAACCCTAACATAGAAAATATCTAAATCCAACCCTCCTCCTTGCTGGTGGGAATGTAAACTGGTACAACCACTTTGGAAGTCCATCTGGCGCTTTCTCAAACAATTAGGAATAGACCTAGCTATACCACTGCTAGGTATATACCCAAAATTTGCTCAAGTACACAACAAGGACATTTGCTCAATCGTGTTTGCAGCAGCTTTATTTGTAATAGCCAGAACCTGGAAACAACCCAGATGTCCATCAATGGAGGAATGGATACAGAAATTGTGGTACTTTTACACAATGGAATACTACTCAGCAATCAAAAATGAGGAAATCATGAAATTTGCAGGCAAATGGTGGGATCTAGAAAAGATCATTCTGAGTGAAGTATCCCAGAAGGAGAAAGATAAACATGGTATAGACTCGCTTATATAGACCTATAAGACATGATAAACATAATGAAATCTACACACCTAAAGAAGATAATCAAGAAAGTGGACACGGGAGAAGATTATCAATCCTCACTTAGAAAAACAAATGGGATGTGAATTGAATGTATGACAGGAGTCTACCGAAGGCATCTGAAAGACTCTACCTAACAATGTTTCAAAGCAGATACTAAGACTCATAACCAAACCTTTGGCCGAGTACAGGGAATCATATGAAAGAAGGGGAGTTAGTATGATGTGGAAAAGATAAGAGCTCCACAAGAACCAAATATATCTGGGCACAGGGTCTTTTCTGAGACTGACATTCAACCAAAGACCATGTATGAATATAACTTAGAACCTCTGCTCGGATGTAGCCTGTGGTAGCTCAGTAACCAATTGGTTTCCCATAGTAAGGGGAACAAGGACTATTTCTGACAGGAAATCAATGGCAGGCTCTTTGACCTCCCAACCCCCCAAGGGAGGATCAGTCCTGTTAGGTAACAGAGGAGGACTTTGCAGCCAGTCCTGAAGATACCTGATAAATCATATGAAAGGGGAGGAGGTCCTCCCTAATCAGTGGACTTGGAAAGGGGCAGGGAGAAGATGAGGGAGGGTTGATGGGATTGGGAGGGAATGAGGGAGTGGGATACAGAGTTAACAAAATGTAACTAAAATAAAAATTAAATTAAAAAATATCCTATCATGACAAAAATCAAATTATCTTTGAACACATGAGTACATAAAACCCTGCTCTCTTCCATTTTTTTTAAACAGTACCAGCCAAGCATGTTGGTATCTGGCTATCATCCCCAGTCTTCAAAAGACTGAAGCAGGAAAATGAGACGTTCATGCAGGGCTGGAGCAATTTAAAAAGTCCTTGCTTCAAACCAGAAGCAGTTGATTGAAGAAAGGGAAAAGGAAGGGGGCCTACCACAGATATCTCCTGAAAAACTCCACCAAGCAGGAAATTGAAGCAGATGCAGAGACCCACAGCCAAACTTTGGTCAGAGCTCAGCGAGTCTTATGGGAGAAGGTAGAGAGAAGACCTCAGAGGGGACAGGAGCTCCACAAGGAGACCGACAAAGCCAACACATCTGGGCCCAGGGAGCTCAACTGAGACTGATGCATCAACCAAGGACCATTCATGGAGAGGATCTAGATCCCCTTCTCAGATGTAGCCCATAGGCAGCTCAATCTCCAAGTAAGTCCACTAATAGGGGAGCAGTAGCAGTCTCTGACATGAACTCAGTTCCCTACTCTTTGATCACTTCTCCCTGGCTGGGTGGCCTTAGCAGGCCAGGGAGGAAGAGGATCCAGGCAGTCCTGCTAAGACTTGATAGGCTAGGGTCAGATAGTAGGGTAGGAGGACTACCTGTTTTTAATGCACTAGGGGAAGGGAGGGGAAAGAAGGAGGGAGGAGGACCTGGAGGAGATGAGGGAGGGGGCTACAATCATGATACAAAGTGAGTAAATTATAAATAATAATAATAATAATAAGAAGAAGAAGAAGAATAAAAAGAAAATATCTAAATCCTTCCTCAAAAACATTTAGACAAAATTAACGTTTTCACACTTAACAAAATATAGGCAGATTGACATTATTTACTAAAAAACAAAGGTTTGTAAATATGTTACATCCAATAACTTGCTTTTCATTAACAATAAGAAAGATCTAATGGTCTCTAACACATGAAAATCTAACAAATTTGTTTTTAAATCATGTTTTCACCTCTATATTATGGCAATCAGGTAGTTTGATATAACAGTTTGATATATATCCCCAAACTTTCCTGTGTTGTATGCTTGATATGATATACTGAACTTAGCATGGAACCCTTAAGCAAAAACTAATAAGAGGTCATTAGGTCAATCATGGGTACTTCCCTTCAAGGGAAATAACCTAACTCTTGTGGTCCTTCCACTAATTTTCATAAGTGGGTTGCTATACAAGACCAAGTCCAGTAAGATCCAGAATATTATCTGACAGTGTAAATGTTTATTAGCCCTCTTTGCTTCCCCCATTGTTAGCCACCATGAGGTTATGAGGACAAGGAGATGCCTACAAAAGTCTCTGCTGTGCTGTGTGGATTTTTAACTTCGCAAACTGGGAGCTTTATCATTTTTGAAAGTTAGCAGCTTACCTTGGATATTTTGTTACAGTAACTCAACAGTGAATAATCGAATGGCTACTTGGTAGATATAGTACATTCTGAGTGCATATGAGACATCGACTCTTTGCACACAGAATGATTGGGGCAGTTAGCCTGGCATCCTAACACAATTCTGAAATGAAGTTATGAATGCACGGGTGAACTTCAGATGAAAAGTATTTATAGAATTTCTGCATATTTTGAAATGTATTTTATAACTATGAAAAGTAATTCTGAGCACTGAAATTAAATTCAAATGCTACAAACCAAGATGAACTAAGCTAGAAACAACATGCCATGTTTTCTGAATTGTAATGACAACATACCTTTAAAAATTGACAAAAATGTCTCAAGAGCCATTTTTTAAAAAAAAAAAAAAGGTAGAATAATAGGTTCAGAGAAATAAATCTACTTCTAGAAATTCAAGAGTATATATCTAAAATGATTGAGCCTAAGGTATGTCAATATTCTTTTCAGTGTTATAATTAGGGACAAAACAGCAATGATACTTGGAACAAAATGTGTAAAACTTTCTGATGATGATTGTATCATATATATCATCTTATGTTTAAGAATTTAGATGTAAAAATATCCACAGTAAGGACATCCATTACTAAAAGAGGACATTACCTTTGATTTCGTGTTGGCTTGCTTCTCGTCTTCTCTCTAGTTCTTTTCTATCATAATTCAATCTTTTCAAGCACATAATTCCATACTGTAAACTTGTCCTAATTTCATAAAAGAGAAAAAACATTAAATTGCATTAGCAGATGAAGAATGGTCTGTTAATAATTATGGTAAATCCTATGTTATTTCTATACAAGTATATTTATCAATTACATTCATAATTACATCCTATAGTTGTTATCCTAAGAATAAAATTATTCTAAGAATAAACTGTTTCAAAAATATTTGAAGAATTTGATATTCATAATTTTGAAAATCATTATACATTGTTAATTATACATATGTATACATATGCAAAATTATATATAGTTATCCAGACAGTTGTGCATCTGTCTTAAACTTGGCATTTTTTTGCAGTAAATTTTAGCAAATTAACATTTTATTACTTCACAAAGAACTTAATGTCTCTCTTTAGAGACAGAAATAAATTTGTAGAAAATCAATGATTCTTTGGTTGATAAAAATACATAAAATTAAGTAGTAAGGCAGAGCTCCAAATAAGAACAAATAGCCAACAAGATAAGAGACAAACAAGTGTGTAAAAAAGAACAAGTCTGAATTTACTGAGACTGCAAAAGTCTTCTGTGAAAAACAAAACTTCATAGCACTAACATGGCTAGGATACAAGAAAGGTTGGGCTATTGGGGGGATAGGAACATTATTTATAGCACTTAAGTACTGTGGATGAACTTTAGAGGTGTGGTGATACTGAGGCACACTATGTAGAGTTGAGGCACACTAGATATCGAGGTACACTACATAGAGTTGAAATTCAGCCTAGGAATTAAGAAGTAAATACAGTTGTATATCAGAAATCCGGATATGCCAAAGCAAGGCTTGCATTTCATGGGTGAGATGTATTCTTGGGGAATTTTCAGAGGAGGAAGGGATGTTAATAAAAACACATGTTTTTTTTTTTTTTTGCATTGTTTGGGGAGTAATGTTCTTATAGAAAATAGGATGTAGGAAAATGATGATCCTAGGAAAGAGAAAAATAAAAAGGTCTCATAACATAAGTTATGAAAAAACCCCTCATAGATGTCCAAAGAAAAGAAATAATAAGATTCTATTTAGTAATGATAGATTGATTAATATTAGAAATAAAGAAACAGGAAGAGTATGATAGAAAAAAAAAAAAGGCTTCCAAGATCAAAAGTGATGATCATTGACTACTGTTCATTGCCCAAATGTTTAGCAGTAGATATATTTTCAGACATAAAACCAGACAGTCTTTACATAAATACTGGATGCATTTCTATAATATACGTTTTAATAGCAACAAATGTGGCATAAACATCTGAAACCTTAGAATAAAAGAACATGGACATACGTCTCTCTAAATGCATACTCCCATAGCCCAAAATGTTACTATATCTGGGGCTGAGACCTTTAGGAGGCAAACAACATAAACAATATCAAGTATGCCCTAAGCTATTCTTTTTCTTTTTCATTTATTTATCATCATTAAATACAATTTATTCACTTTGTATCCCTGCTGTAGCCCCCTTCCTCATCTCCTGCTGGCCCCACCTACCACTCGGGTGGACTTCCCACCCTAGTCCACTGATAGAGGAGGTCCTCTTCCCCTAGCCTATCAGGTCTCATCAGGACAATCTGGATCCTCTTTCTCTGTGGCCTAGTAAGTCCACTTCGCCAGGAGGAGTCATCAAAGAGCAGGCAACCTAGTTCATGCCAGTGACTTCCCCGGCTCCTCTTACTAGGGAACCCCCATAGAGGCTTCTTATAAGAAGAAATAATTGGAAAATCACAGAGAATAAGAGGGTGGACTTGTAGAAGAAGGATCATACACAGAGACACACAAGGAGAATGGGAGGCCTCCAAAGAAAAACAGACCTATCCATACCTCGATCTTACCCTTTGTCACCTAAAGTAGAGGCCACAAGACTACAACCTAGGATATAAAAAGCAGTATAACTATAAGCCTTTTGAAACCTGATAGACGATAAAAAAAGTTTGTTCCTTCTTTCCATATATTCACAGCTTCTAAACAAAACATTTGGTAGTAGTTTCTCAGAACCAATATGCTAATAATCAAAAATGTTAACAGTTATGTAAAAGCCCAAAGCACAAAGAATATGTGCTTTGTAGAAGATGTACTTCATAGAAGAATTTCTTCTTATTTATTTTTTCTAGTATGTCTTTAAGTTACATTGTTTACAATCACATAGCTTTGTATTCTGAAAATATGAATATTCAGTTATTCTTCATAAAACTTCTCTTTTGTTCATAGATTTTTTTTTCATTTTATTTTGTGTGTGAGTGTTTTTCTTGCATGCATATGTGTGCATCATATACATGCTTGATACCCAGGGAGGTCAGAAAGGGCATCAGACCACCTGAGCTGGACTGACTGATGGTTGTAAGCCACCATAAGTGCTGGGAATTGAATCTGGGTCTTCTGCAAGAGCAAGTGTTTTTAATCACAAAGCAGCTCTCTACCCCATAAATAATTTTCTTATGTAAAATTAAAAAAAAAAATCTCTCAGTGTATCAAAGCAGATACTAAGACTCATAACCAAACCTTCAGCAGAGTGCAGGGAATCATATGAAAGAAGGGGGAGTTAATATGACCTGGAGAGGACAGGAGCTCCACAAGGACCAAATGTGTCTGGGCACAGAGGTCTTTTATGAGACTGTTTCTCCAGCCAAGGACCATGTATGGATATAACCTAGAACCTCTGTTCGGGTGTAGCCCATGGTAGCTCAGTACCCAAGTGGGTATACTAGTAATGGGAACAGGGACTATGTCTCACATGAACTCAATGGCTGGCCCTTTGACCTCTCCCCCACCTCCCCCGAGGGAGGAGCAGCCCTGCTAGGCCACAGAGGAGGACTTTGCAGCCAGGCCTGAAGATACCTGATAAATCAGGGTCAGATGAAAGGGGAGGAGGTCCTCCCCAATCAGTGGACTTGGAAAGGGGCAGGGAGGAGATGAGGGAGGGAGAGTGGCTTTGGGAGGGAATGAAGGAGGGGGATACAGCTGGGACACAAAGTTAATAAACTGTAACTAATATTAAAAAAATTAAAAAATTAAAAAAATCCAATCAAGAAAAAACAAAATTATGCACTATGAGAATAACTCTTACATGGACCTTTGCATAAATTTCAGGCATATAGGAAAAATATAGCTCTCATTAGAAATTCACTGTGCTGCCTGAACACTTGTTCCAAGTAGACGACACATGCCTTTTGAACACTAAATATTTTATTTCTACTGCCCTTCTTTTCTTTTTCAATGTTTGTTAGCTGCATATTGTTTATGGTTTCACTTTTGTCATTCTTTGCTGAAAACCTACCGATGGAAGCTATCCACCATTTTTAAATGGACACGAAGATCCTTTTTTGTGAGGTGATCTAACATCCTTGCATCAACCAAGCATTCCATGAAGTAACTTCTGTACTGAGGTAACCCCAGGCTGGGAAGCCATTCGTTTCCAATCCATTCATGGTTCATATCTCCATAAGCCAGGGTCTGTAGAAAGACCGGACACTGGAATTGTTTTATAGCAGTCAAGTTTCTTAACCAATAGGATGAAATGGTAAATGGAGAGTATTAGCAATTATTGTAACTGAAATTTCATTAATATGATACATATGTCAACAAAGAAGAGATAATATTTAACCTACATGTATTTTATTTAATTTAGCACAAAATAAAGTCTGCATAATTTGCTAGACCATACAAAAATAATTACCTTCATTTGTATTTTAAGAAAATAGATTTTGTGCAAATATGTGTTTTATTAATGAAAAGCATGTAGCTAGATATACGGTTTTCCATCTCAATACTGGTAGAATTTTTGTTTTTAAAGTACTATGCAATTTCCCTCTTATCAATGGTCCTATTGTCATTGCCCCTGTATTATAGGAAAGCCTGATATGATACAGAAATCTCAGTAAACAAATAGAGAAAAAATAGTGAGGGTGAAAGACAGCATGCTAACAGTTAAGCCAGCATTATGTTTCCAAGAAGAGTATATATCTGGCATTCCATTAGTTCCCTTGAAGAATCCTTAACCAGAATCAGTCAATTTAGATTATGCCTGTAAAGAAGACATGACGAAAACTGAGACAGATAAGCTAATTCTTATATTTTTTGAGTGTGATGTAAGGATTGATCTTGCCACATAATGTTCAAAACAGGTAAAAGAATTGTCATATCCAGTATCATTACAAACCCAATTTTTATAAAAGGATCATTCATTTTTGAGACTGTCAATTTAAAAGATGTTTATTTAAATTATTTAAAGGATATTAATTTTAGAGTTATCTACCTAATTCCTATTTGTGCTATGAATTCACAGTTCTAATTATAATATGTAAATATAGGAAAATATGAATGTTCATTTTTTTAATTATGAAATTTGTTTCAGTTTCAAAATTAATTATAATCCTTTGCTAGAGCATGCTTAAATAAAGATTCTTATAAAGGTACTAAATTTTATTTACTTTCTCAAATTTATTCTTCCGGTTACTCGCCTTGAAGAAATACTGAATAAGATTTGCACTATTTTTGGTGCACACAACTTATTTAATATAAATTTCTGTCTCGTGATCAGTTTAATAATTGTGACTGAACCTGTCTCACACTTGCTCTGCTAACACCTTTTGTTTTCCCACAAACCCCCAAATGTGGCACGTGATACCATAAAGCAAATGGAACACCAAAAAAGTATTTGTACATTTCCCCAGAGATCCAACGGGAAAGAATACACATCTTGGTTACACATCTACAGAGGAATTTCAGATAAACGTAAGTTGTAGGTCCATCCTTGAGGAAGAAAGAAAATTACCCTGTTATATATACCAATTATGAAATGATAATCATCATAGTTATAAAATACGGTATGTAAAAATGCACATATAATATTAGGTTTAATACTAATTTAATTATATATGGCATTCTCATTACTAAGGTAAGTGATGACTTCAAATATCACGATCTACAATTGTTTCCTCATTTGTATCTGAATAGTTTACTACATCTTAAAGCATGAGTTTCCTACCTGGGCCCAGCTTCCTTCCTCAGATTCTTTCTGGGTTAGCAGCAGGAAGTGATTAATAAAGCAGGCAAACATAAATTAATTTCAATTGAATACTGGAATAAATTCTACCAGAAGCATGACTTTAATTTAGTATGTTAATTATCATGACATAAGCAGACATGCATAGTATTATACCCATTCACTCTCCCAGATACAAAGAACACAACACAATTTAATTAACTCTAATTTCAATATACATAAAACACATGGGAGTTTATGAGTTTTGTAAAAAAACTTATGTTGTCATTTTCAAATGTATATAAAATTTTAAATTTATTACAAACTTATGGTTATGTATTATAGAATACATAAAGTTTACATAATAAAAATTAATGAAGTGAAGAAAATAACCATATCTTTTTGTAACAGCTTATGGGTAAACAAACCCAAAAACAACCAAAAAAGAAGAAAGTATGTTAAAAAAAGCAACTTAGGATGTGCCTTTACATTGTTGCCTTTTGCAGCATTGCGTTCTAGATAATCAAAAATTTAAGTGGGAACTAAAGTGAAAGTCCTTAAAATGAAGTTGCCAGATGTAAAATACATAATGTTCCCAACTTTGATCCTTCTCATGAAAAATTACTCTATAAAACATCACATTTTCACACCTGGTGACTGGAGTCCTCAAAGTTATTTAAAACTGATTTTAAAACCAAATGTATTTAATGCTTCAATATGTTTTTCTTAGAGGTCTATATGTGGGTGGTAGAGCCCAAGAAAGTACATACTCACACTGAAACTGAAGAATCAATGTAATCTTTTCTACAAGATTAAGAATGATTTAGTAACATATATTCCTTTGACCATGCCCAGTCCTAGGAGGCACTGACTACCAAAATTTCCAGTGTTCTAAATTTTACTAAATTATTTCTTATTGTTTGAATCTTACAACACATAGACTCTTGGGATGAAAAGCAATGGCAGTCTAATACTGATTCATTTTAAATTGTCAAACAAGCAAGCTAGTTCCCAAAGCATCAGTTATCTTTTTGTGCAACTACATAACCACACCCCATTTCTACGGTTTATACTAAATACATTACTCTTCTATTACTCCCCCTGTATCTATGACAGCACAATCATTTTGTTCAGGTTTAACATAACTATAAAACTAACCGTTTTTGCTGGAGCTGCAAGATTTTCCATTTCTTCATGGGTCACCCAGACATTTCCTGAAGGCTAGTGAGGAGCCCACAGGAAACAGCATCATCCATGGAAGGGAAACGGGGTAGAGAGAAAGGAGGCACCTCTGTCAGTCAACAGCATCGCACACTTCACATTGATCCTGATCTGCGCATGAGTCATGAGCCTACAGCTGGGAGCCTGTTTCTTCTATTCAAGGGAATAACTGAACAAAGACAGGCAGTGATACTAATTTTTGTAATAATTCTTTGGCTCTTAAAAAAAATTCCATGGCAAAACTTCATATTCTATGGGTTGGAGAAATGGCTCAGAGGTTAAGAGCGCTATCTGCTCTTCCAGAGGACTTGGGTTCAATTCCCAGCAACCACATGACAGCTCACAACTGTCTGTAACTTCTGTTCCAGGGGATCCGACACCCTCACAAAGACATGCATGTAGTCAAATGCCAATGTACATAAAAACTAAACCTTAAACCTTCACATTCTTAAATATGACCATCAGATCAATTTTTTTAAAAATGACGAACTGGCTTCTAACATGATAACCCAATATACTAGCTGTTTATCAAGATAATTTCATTCGCACATTTTTTTATTCATCAACATCCTTCAAAACAGTAATGAATGTCACAGAGAAACTGTAAGCCGTATAGACTATTTGGAAAACAGCATAAGCTTTACCAAGTAGTTTTTAATTCAATAAATTGCCCTTCCTCATATTCTTGGAGAGGAAAAAGAACTGAAACATTATTTTGAGATTGTACTGATATAGCATAAGGTATTTCTCAGCCTCATCAATACTTTCAAATTCCAAAAACACTCATTTCTTTATTCTTTAGCTGTGTCTTGTTACCATTTGTTGTGGCTTGAATGTGAAATATCTTCTGTGGGCTCAAGCGTTTGAAAACTTTGTTTCCAAATGTGAACCAAGTGTAGGAAGGCTGCAAAACCTTGGGAAGGAGAGCCTCATCTTACAACTGAGTCACCGTGGCCAGGCCTTGTGGCCTGCTGCTGCTTCCTGCCACCACGGTTCCCTGCCCTCTGCCATGCCTTCCTGAGTCCAGACACAGCTGGCCTGCTGCTGCTTCCTGCCACCACGGTTCCCTGCCCTCTGCCATGCCTTCCCCACCACGCTCTACTGTGTCTCTCTGAAACTGTAAGACAACGTAAATTCTTTCTCCTTTCACTTGTTTTTGTCAGTAGCAGAAGGGTAACTAACACACCCTTGATATGTGTGTCTTGTGTATGCAAAGAGCTTTGCCCTGGAGTCACACCCATACTATGGCAGAAAAATCACAGAATGAATTAAAAATTTTTTTTTCTACAATGGACTATTCCTTTGGGAAGTCTCTCCTTTCTTTTCTTTCTTTCTTTTTTTTTATTTTATTTTACAATTTATTCATTATATATCCTGATTGAAGTCCCCTCCCTAAACTAAAGATTTTTAGAAATGCCACAAACATAGATCAATAAATGAACAGTATGTTGAGGAGGTCTTGTGATGCTGGGAGTGAGAAGAATGTTCTAGGAGCAGCAGCAGCAGCGCAAAAACCCCTTTAAGGCCGACTAAAGATAGCATCTTAGTATCATAATAATTCTCCATTTTTGTGTCTGTTTTTTAAACAAAATAATGTAGTTTTATCTTTAATCTGTAATTTATCTTGCTTCAAGGTAAACATCTTTTTGTGTGTGCAGGTAAATGTGCTTTAATAAAATATTTTCTACTATAAAAGGTATTTGCTTTTGCAACTGAAACAAGTAAGAGTGTTTACCCTACTTTTCAAACCTGAAATTTGGAACTTTGGATGTTCTAATTTCTGCAGGACTTGAGTGTATAATATGTTTCTTACTGTGTTTAGTTTTGGGAGAAGACAACTCTATGAACTAGTCACAATGCTTTTTATCTCAGCTGTAAATACTCAGGAAAGTCCTCTGATCTGAATTTGGCTTACAGTAATAACTATTTTAATAACTTCTGATATTAGCGTAAGTATATTCTAAGTTACCTTTTTAGCTGGAATACATTGGCAGAGTACATTTTCATGTATTGTAAATAACATTGTAAGTAGAAATTACATATATATGTAATTTATATATATATATGTTAAACATATATATATATATATGTATGTTAAACACTACAGAGCAATTAAGTGAAATGTAATTAAACAAGCAATATACAACTCCTTGAAATCTTACCATGAGTCCCTGTCTTTAGAATCTGGGAGAAAGTGGTGTAAGTATGATAAACTCAAATCAAATTCTTTACGATTACTTAAGGCCATCTAAAGAATACATTGAAGTCATTGCTTCAATAAGTTTTGCTTCATTGAATACATTGCTTGAAAGCTGCAATAACGCAATACCAATTTTTCTCCACCATTTTTTATTGTATGCTCTCACATTTTGTTGTGTTGTGGGGTGGAGAAATCTAGTTAACACTAGAGATACATTTATCAGGAAAAAGTTACTCAATAGTGGAATAAAAGATCACTTGAGACTATTTTGTGATGATTTTATTTGCCATTATGAATGCCTGTTTTTTTTTGTTTGTTTTTTTAGTATATTCGTTTTTAATGCTATGTTATGGATACAAATATAAACGGGATTAAAAATGGGAGGCATGTTTTGAAGTAGAGGGTTCCAATTTGTATTTTTGAAACTTACAATTTTTAAGCATGAATTTTTTCTATAAGTAATAAAATAAAGAATGCATCTTTAGAAACCTCTGATGCTTCAGGATGACCCCAAGAAGATGCCGGGTTTCAATGAAAAGAAAAGGAGATTCAAAGAAATAGCAAGATTTGGGATCTTTTAACTTGGAAGGGAAATCTACTGTTATCTAAATGCTAGCGCCAAAGTCATCTTGGTTGCAGCTTTCAAGTCTGATAGGAACCAGAGCGCCTCCATTGAAGAGCAATTACAAGTAGCAGCGAGGTTAATGAAGAGCAAGCCGCACCTCTTTAAATAACTCATGCTGACATTGAAATGTGAGCTGTCACATTTTGCTCTGTGAGCTTAGGGTGCCTGGCGGTCAGCATCAAGGGAAGGGGGAGGGCGCACATTGACTCACAGTGCGCGACGTGGGAGGAGCCGAGGGGCTTGTGAGGGAAACCATCTCCTGGATCGCTAGTCTGAGCTTCAAGCGGTGCAGAGGGTTGCTGATGCCAATCTCTCTTTGGATTTCGGTGTCCGATAAAGCCGACATGATGGCGCCACTTTTCACATTGGCTCTGCATGCTGCCACGTACCAAGCAGGCATTCCCAGCCAGAGCTGTTGTGTTGGAAAAAAAAATACAGAGGTTAGAATAATGTGTTTATTGCAACTTAATTTTAGATTTTAGAATCACCTGTGAAACACACCTCTGAGAATGCCTGTGAAGAACTTTTAGGATATAACTGGACAAGCCATAACTGAGGAAGAACGACAATGCTGAATGTGGATAGAACAACCCTCTGATGGCAGTTTCAGAATGCAAACAAACCAGAAGCAAGGTGAACGTCAGCGTTATCTTTTTCTGCTCCTTATTGACGCTGCATTGGATCAGCTGATTCACAGTCCTGCCATCATACTTAAGTCAGTTTTGTCATCCCTGCCTTCCATTCTATAACAGACATGTACCATCAAAATGTTATCCAAAATAAATCCTTCCTTTCTTTAGCTGCTTTTGTTACGTATTTTTCACACCAGCAGGAAACTAAGACATCAATTTAGTGTCTTTTACATCTTCCAGCTGTTCATCCATCCAAATTTATTTCTTGTCTACAACTCCATGTGATAAATGCTATAATATTTTGACTAGGGAGATAAACATACAAAGACATTGGGTATATGATCCAAACAACAATTAGGTAGTAATTGATTTGAAATTAAGACATTCTGGTTTTAGAGCTAAACTGGACAGGCACCAAATTTCTCTTTATGTATGACAAGAACAGCTATCTGTAAGATCCATTGGGTAAGCGGCTTGAATTCTTGTTTTGAATTCTGAGAGCAGAGACAGTTTCTCTGCTATGGACTGAGATAGGTCCACTATTGTTAGCCTTGTGATTTTAAAGAAAGCATGAACTTTAGCTAAACAAATTTCTCCACTCAAGTACTTACATCTGACCCATAAAACTAGTGAGATAATATATCCATGTTTGGGGATAATTTGTTTCACAGGAGTGGATCACTGTTCTTTCTATCCAACAACTCATGATATGTTTATAATGGGAAAGAGACAAGAAAAAAATTCCAAGTCTGAATCAATGTGGTTTGGGATGTGGCTGAAACCAAACACAGGACAGAAAGATGTAATATAGCGATTGTATAGTCCGAGCTATGTTTCAGAAGAGGAGGCACATTGGGATTAGCCTTATATTGACAGAGACACTGGGGATGACAGATGATGGACTGTTCATCTTGGTACATACTTAAACTCTTTAAGACAATTCAGCATCTCTACACATTCAAGGGTCCGCAGAGATTTTCTATCTGTCTTATAAGATATTTGAATTTCCACTCTGGCAAACAATACACAAATGTTACCTATCCGTTGTTACAAGTGGCACCTGTGATTAGGCATTAAGGAGTTTTGATGTGAACAAATTTTTGTGAGAAGCAGTAGACTCTCCCACGCCACATCCTTTACAGACTGTGCACACAAGGAGGAGGGAACGAAGCTAAATGTTATGGGCTCCCATTCATGGGCTCAGCACGCTTGTTCATCTTATTTGTTCCATTTTGTGATTTGTGTCACATTAGGAAATGCATTAGAAGCAATTTCTGCTCCCAGGATAGATTTAATTAGCTCTGGCTTCATTGGCTGTCATTTATCAGCACTTCAATGTCAGGAAATCTACTTTTTTTTTAATATATATCTGAAGGATTTATTCATCCCTTACCAAAATAGCAACTAACTCTCTGTCAAAACATATTGTATTGGAATGGCATCCAAACAAGAAATCCCTGTCATTGTTTAGGTGTGATCTCTTGAACTCTTTCTGTAGTACCTGAGGCCTTTTTCATTTCTTTTTTAAGACTTGTAACTTAAAAGATAGGTTTGGAAGAGGTAACTTCAGGAATTAAATGCTTTGAACTAATATAACAAAAGCAAAACACAGTTTTATTTCAGTCAGTCCATAAAAAATATTTTTGACTACCTATGTAAATGAATAGTTTTAAAGCAAAATAAGCTGTAGGTTTTCCTCACTGGCTATTCACTTAGCTCTGAATAAACCGGAACAATGAAGTGCTGACTCAGTGCTCACAAGTCTATAAAGATATGTGTGATTCTGGTATGGGAAGTTGTAGGACACAGGGAAGACATGATTTCAGAAATCACCCTTTACCTGTCTCTAAACAACCAAACCAGCAATGACTTACCTCCAGCCACGCAACCACGGTGGGTCCATCCCACTGGGCAAATGGTAATCCTTTTCTACGTGCTTCTTCAAGAAGTTCATGCCTGAAGTACAGCAAAGATCATCAGTTAAGTAAAATGGGAGAATGTGCCTGTGATTGTTTATAAACCACCAGCAAGACCTTGCAAGTATTTAATGAGGGGTTATTAAAGGCAGAATTCCTTATTCCTTTGAGTCATATGTGGAAATTCCCTTTTGATTTTACTGAGTGAAATATTAAGATTTAAAAATAATTTTCTCCAACATTGATTCACAAAGATTTGAACACTGTTAATCAACTAAGCTAAACTGTGTTGTCAGCCAATATCTTTGTTTTAGATTGCAGAATGTATAATTACTCTTCTCTCTGCCTTTCTCCCAACCCTTACTTTCTTAGTAGCAGAGACAAAGCCTGTATGTTGAGACAAGCTACATCTGGTGGTTCGAGCTGCATTCTCGTGATGTATACTTTAAGCATGATGTCTGAGCCAACATTCAATTTTAGAAGGTGGTTCCTTCTAAAACTAATGAATGAAACTAATGGATTTGATTCTTAAACTATATAAAGACCTATGCCTCAAGATTTTGTTGATAAATATTTTAAATACAACATATATTGCTTAAAAATGAATGTATAGTAAGATAAAGTGAATAGAAGTGAAGTTTACATGAAGCCAAGAGGAAAAGGTAGGAGCTCTGGGGCTTGGGGAACACAGAAGATATTGCATGCTCTTAAAGCAAAAACAAAACACTTTAAAGCAAACCCTGCCATCTGTGATCTACAGTTTATACTGTAAATGACTGAACTATGCTGAAATCCTGTAAGCTCCCAAGCTCCCACACATGTTCCTGCGGCTATTCTAACACTTTGATCTTTTGATTTCTCAAGAACAGCTTAAAACACATGCCACATTTGAAACGACACCAATATAAGTTGCTTTCCTTCTCTAGGAAGCAATGTGAAATATAATTCAACAGAGATTTTAATCACTACTATTTATTAATGAAAGGCGAGAACATTGGTGAAAGTAAGTGCTTCTTTCTGATAACTATAATTTTTATACACTATGTCTGACTACATTGACCTCTAAGAATTTAGGATTGACACTGGTGTTCAAAATCAGCTTAAGATGTTTTACTACTGAAGTAATAGAATATATTTGTATGCAATCTCAAACTATTATGTATCCATCTGGAGATATAGTGAGAAATATATTCTCTGTACTTCTGTACACATACATTTATATAAAAATGATAAAAACATAGTTTAATAATTATTTATTTTTATGCATTTTTTCATGTTAACAAATATATCATGGATAATGTATATGAGCTCACAAAGTATGTGGTTATTTCCCATTACAAATAGTTACTTAGTATTGAAGAGACATATATTAAAACATATGAGAGGATGCCTTTGGACACAAGAAATGTTGTGTTTTTCAATAGATGCTATAAAATACATGGAAACCTACTAAAAGGCAAAGAAAATTATACTGAAATTATAGCAACCTAAAAGACACATAAGTTAATTGCTGTTTGAGCTGAGGAGACAGCAAGGGCAACTTCTGCATATAAACTATTCAAGTGCTAGATATGTGTACAGAGACACGGATGCTCTGAATACAGTAGAAAGGACAAGCATTCTCAAATGTAGCTTTCTATTCCATCATCCAATTCCCTTGGGCTTCCCGGTGACAGTGCACTGAGAGTCTGTTTTCAGTAAGTTAGTCGTACTCTGACAGATGTATTTATAGAAGTGGCATGAGGTATCAACTGTCCAACTATTCTGTCTGTGCACATGCTACAAGCTGAGACTGGTGCTCAGTGAGGTAAGTAGAAATATTTATCTGGATTCCAAAAAATTCCTTGTCAGACACAGCAAATGCACAAGAGCATCCAAATGTATACAACACACAGATAGCAGCTTAAACTTGTGGATGCCCGTCCTGACTCTCAACAGGTTTGTTTATTATAATAATCACCGTTTTTCTTGATGACAATGGATAGAATGGTGCTGGTTTTGCAACAGCTGAGCTGGCTTTGAATAACAAGTAGGAAAAGTATAGCATGCTAAGAGGATACAGAGTGATAGACTTAGCTTGGAGTGTGTGTGAGTAAGTTTAGAGTAGTCCTCGAAAGAACTAAATTGTCATACTTGTCACATCCTACCCAGTAATGAGAGGATTATAGCCAAGTGCACAATCTGAATGACACTACATGGCAAGAAGTACACATAATTTTATTAGCAATGTTTTTATTCATCCAGTAAATGAGGAAGAGATGATGACAACATTCTGTTATTTTAGGAAGTGAACAGTATGAGTTATAGAAAAGTATTTTTAAATATTAGAATGCTTCTTTTATTGAATAAATTATAATAAATAATAATAATTAATGGAAAAAAAGAATGTCTCACTCCCGACTGGTTCACTAATAAACATTGCAATGTGAAGTAGAGGATCCTATTAAAACTTAAGTTTGATGGTTTCACATCTTTCCTATCACTGCTTGTACAGCTGTGTAGCTCTAACTCTCTGACCTCGTTCTTCCTACATTCTCACGCCTCACCTTGCAATACTGCTCTGGTTATGGCCTTTCAGTCACCTCCCTGTCTCTTCCACTTATGAAGAATATTTCTAAGCCCACTGCTTTCCATCGTTCTCCTTCACAGCACTGAAGTCTATGATCGCCTGAAGGGTATAAGGTCAAGACGACCAGTAATTCCACACACTCTGCTGTTTAGGACACATTTCATATTTAAAGGCCTCAGTAGAGAACATGCTCTTAAAACAGTTGTGAATGTTGTATGTGCAAATGATGCCAACCAATGTACCGAGAAGTTCTCTTCTCTTTATGATGAGAATAATGACATGATTTCATGGAAACTTTTAGAAAAATCTGGTCCCTAACTTAAACCTGGAACCTAACTTAAATCACAACTTTCATTACATAATGTCTTCAGGAGAATAATAATAACAATTCAAAGAATGAGACAAAGGAGCCAATTACTAGGCATGAGTCCCAAGCAATGACTATCTTGTCATGAATTTGAGACTATAGAAGTGACTGACTGGGGTTTCCCCCACCCTGGGCTTATGCAATGTGAGAGTAAAAGAATAAGACTTCCTTATCCTTAACACAATGGGGTATCAGTTACCTGCAAATATCTGGACACAGTGATGTGTGAGGAAATCAATGCTGGAAAGGTAACATGTTCAGTGTTCTAACAGAAATAAATAAATATAAAATATGATGATCTGTTGATAAATATTAAGGGGTTGACTGAATACAAGGAGGATGATTGTTCTTGTGAAAAATTTCTTTTCAATTAAATAAAAATAATGAACTGAGCTGTTTATAAAAAGCAAGCAGACAAATCAGCTTCAAAGAAAAAAAAAAAAAGAGCAACTAACTTGGAACCTAGCATGTTTGCGGATGCCTGATTTAAAAACACACTTGAGAGTCAGAAACAGGAAGATCATGAATTTATGACCATCCCGTTACATAATGAGACTGTCTCAAGAAATCAGTCTCAGGTTGCAAGTCAGTGAGAGAGCATTTGCCTTGCTTGCACAAAGTCCTGGTTTGATTATCCAGGAAAAATAAAACAAACAAAATGCACTAAAGCAGATTGGAAGCAAAGAGCACTGAGGATGCCTGACCAATTCTCGTATAAGAGGTGTATATTCCAGAACTCTTTCCCCCTATAACTCGAACTCAGCCTTTGAAATAGCAAACCCCAGTTCCAGAAAGAGTCCATGACCATTTCATCCAGAACTACTTGCCTTTCTACTCAGAACTAAAAGTGATTTTTATTTTCCTTTTTCAAGCCACAGAATTTAATGTTTAATCGTCTTTCCCCTAAGGATTCTTTGCATGTCATTGTAGTTGTAAGAATGATTTTTAAAAAATTCATTACAGTTTATTCACTTTGTATCCTGGCTGTATCTCCCTAAGTCATCTTCTCCTAGTCGCCCCTCCCCCTCCTCTCTCCCTATTCATCTCCCATAGTCCACTGATAGGGGAGGTCCTACTCCCCTACTATCTGACCTAGCCTATCAGGTCTCATCAGGACTGGCTGCATCATCTTCCTCTGTGGCCTGACAAGGCTGCCCGTTCCCATTACGGGGAGGAGGTCAAAGAGCCAGCCACTGAGTCCATGTCAGAGACAGCCCATGCTCCTCTTTCTAGGGACTGCACATTGAGACTGAGCTGCCTATGGGTTACATTTGAGCAGGGGGTCTAGGTCCTCTCCATGTATGGTCCTTGGCTAAAGCATTGGTCTCTGCAGGGGCCCCTGGGCCCAGAATTTTTTTGGCTCTCTTGGTCTCCTCATGAAGCTCCTGCCCCTTCCAGGTCTTTCTGCCTTTCCCTTCTTCCAAAAGATTCCCTGCACTCTGCCCAAGATTTAGCTATGAGACTCAGCATCTCCTTCAATATCCTGCTGGGTAGATTCATTCAGAGGCTGTCTGCGGTAGTGAGCTTTCAGGGATCATTTCTATAGTTCATGAGCATGATTTTCAGTTCCCAGATTTAGAGTAGATGTCAAGGACATTGACTGAACTTTGTTCATAGGGAGCTAACAGGTACAGACCTGTCATTACCTGTGTGAAAACTCAAAAAAAAAAAAAAAAAAAAAAAAAGGAAGGGACTAATTATAGAGGAAGCTAATTTTGCTAGTTTTAAATACTTAAAACTCCTAAGGCTTTCTGTGATTTTAGGAACTGTGGTCTCATCTGCACTAAGGAACATACTTACATCTTTCAAGGGTCTGGGCCTCTTGTCATCAGAGCCAGAGTACAGTAATGGGATGTGACATGTTAATAAAGCCCAGACTATGGAGAGCATCTGGGAATAGGGAATTTGCCTGACTTCATAAAGAGGCAGAGGGAGGTCTATATTGCCTATGTCTGATCTTTAGAACAGAACAAAGGTTGGATATCCTACGAATGATCATATGCAAAATTTTCTAGTAAAAATATCCAGAGCTGTGTCTGGGGAGATGGGCCATCTGTCCAGAGCACATGCTGCTATTCCAGAAACCTGACTCAGTTCCCAGCAGCAGTCTCAGAGGTATCACAGCATTCCTATCTCTGGCTCCAAAGGATTTGGACACGTCTGGTCACTGCAGGCACCTGCATTCATGTGTATATAATGCATATATAACCACTTGGCTTCACACATAATAAAAATAAGTAAATAAATCTAAAGAAAAGTAAGATTTGAAATATCTGTGGAATGTAAATAAAAGCAGGACACATCATTCATGATTTCTAACTCCTCTAGACATATATATGAATTGTATATATATATAATATATTCATATATATATGAATTATATATATAATACATATATATATGAATTATATATATGGATTATATATATCATTTTGTTGTTGTTAAGAGACCATATCTAAATTGGAAGAAAAACCAGTGCTCTTTCTTTAAATCTATGTCTCTCTTCAGTTACCGCAGTTGTGTCCAATTTGGTCATGTATCAAGAGGGAACTCTATCCTCTTTTCTGACATCTGTGAGCTGTATCTCCTCTATACTGGACAACAAATGTGCTTCCCTGCCTCTTGTCATAGTGTCACATTTTCTAAATTATTACATTAATAATGTCAGATTTTCTGAATTATTATGCTTTTTTTTACAATTTATTCATTTTATATCCCAATATTAGCCCTTTCCCTCAACTCCTCCTGGTCCAACCTTCCCTCTTTCTTCCCCCTATCCCTTCCCCTAGTCTAATGAAAGGGGGAGTTCTCCTCCTATGCCATCTGTGCATAGATTATCAAGTCTCTCAGATTTAAGAAAGTGAAAAATTTGCCTGCAATCTCTCCTCCCTGTCTTTCTTTTCCTTTCTTCCCTTTCCTTATTTCTCTCCTCTCTTCTGTTTCTCCCTCCTCTTCTCACATTCAACTCTCTGATTTTGTTATGTTATTTCTATTAACTTCTTTTTTTTAAACTGGAGGTCATAGACCCTATGCCATCACATATGATAACTTGAAGTCATTTTCTGCCTTGATGTCAAGGCAATATGTATATATTTATTTTTATAGGCATCATAGTATTAAACAATCTTCCCCAATTCCCTCTTCAACATTTTAATGATTTGATTGGTTCATAAATTGTTTGTGCTTTCTCTGTGAGCTTTGGAAAAGGGATTTTGTATGAACTGTTGTTAAGTAAGATAGGCAGTCAGCTGACTTTTGTAGATCTCAGCATGCTACAGTCTGTTTGCAACCTATAAAATAAAGTTAATTGAATCCTTTTTTTCAACGATAACATCGGTCTCAATGGGAAAATATTGATATAATGACACATTAAAAAAAAAAGCACACCAGGCGCGGTGGCACATTCTGGCACATTCCCGTGATCTTAGCATTCTGAAACCTGAGGCTGGAGTTTGAGGCCTGCCTGGAGTGAGTAGTGAATGGGTTCAAGGCCACCACGGATATCTAGACCTTTCACAAAAGCACAGAAAACTAAGTAATCTCAGGCCACTGTATGGGTGGCAAAGCAATTAGTGTCAGAGCGCATCGCTTTACCTCTAGTCTCTTGGGATGTTTCTTTTGAAGAGACACGATTTGCCCAACAATATTGTTTTGAAGTGAAACTGGGATTTATGCTCTTGAAAAACAAGCATTTCAAGGAGAAGAAACAAAAAATATTTTAAAAAGTACAGGCCTAGTCTTTGAACCACCATGAACTTTTAACAATGGGGCTAGAAGGCTGGGCCCATGTCATGGAGATTAGCACATACAAGGGAGCAGGCTTCTTGACCCACAACAGTCTTCCACATAATAAGAGCAGCTTTATTCAAGTGATTAGGAAGGTTGGGATAGAACTCACTCTGATGTGTATTGACACACAGATATGAACACAGGAATAGAAGCTACCTGGAATCAGAGCAATTGAGGAGAAAAGCTAGATGTTACACCCCCACCATTCTGACCACAAAATCTGAAACTTGTAAAATCTAAAACAAAACAAACAAAATAAAAAACCACAATAAAATGAAACAAAAACCTCACAAATGCATGCAGTTAATATGTCTTTCTGTCCTTACTATCACACATGCCATTTTTATCTCTACGCAGAACCAAGGAATGACAGCTTTATTTCTACCATTACTACTGGGTTCTGTATGTTGGCGAGAGGATGATGGATATAGATTATCATCTACTGGTTGAAAGACGTCTCTTGAGAGTTTATGATGCATTGCAAGTACTTAGTTAAAACTAAAGAAATAAATGCATGCCTGAACATTTTTTCAATGATTTGACAATTTAACCGTCAATCAATTTTAAATGTTATATCAGAGGCTTTTCCACCTATAAAGTGTTAGTAGAAAGTATACTTAGAATTCACAGTTATTCATTGTAAAATGCCTTCATCTATTAAAATCCGAAAGTCTACAGGGTAAGATACAATCTTCCCAGAGTTCAGCTAAAGAATGAGCGTGCTATCTACATTCATGGAGGCACAGCCCTGTAATACACACTCTTTGGAGATAGAGGTAGGAATTTTATGAGTATAAAGCCAGCCTGGACTACATAGGAAGTGGGGTGTGATTTATTGCTCTATTACTAAGTCATTTGTATTTGTTGATAAATCTTATGGATATCATAAGAACATACTCGGAATTCTTGATGTAAGATGCCACCTAATTTGTGAAACATCTGCAAGCTGATAAGTATATATTCATTAACATAATTATTCTGAACATAAATACGTCAAAAAAAATCCCAATCAGATGCTTCAGAACACTGATTAGATAAATACATAGTTAGCGTCAGAAATCTAAGTTTTAAGTTCAACATTATCAATGTTGATTGATTTTAAAGTACAAGGATATTATGTGTGTCTATGTGTGAGAGAAAGAGAGAGAGAGATTACTGGGCACTTTCACACAGTGAAAGTGGAAAAAGTCTATGACATTTAAATAGAATTTATGTAGACTCCAATAACATTTATAAGGCTTTTTAAAAAAAATAAATACATCACACTAAGGTTGGAATTTATTCATGTTTAAGCTCTCTCTCTCTCTCTTTATTCTAGGAGCTCTGGGAACAGAGGAACTAGTCTCAGGGAAGAAGTTTAGTTTATTTGTGAATTTCAGTTGGAATTTACATAATTTCCTCCTTTGATTTATTTTAAATGTAATCATTTTCAAAACCATTAAAAAGGAGTAAACACATACACACGAGGAATTCACTTAGCTGTGCTGCTTTTTAAAAACAGAGTGTCTTGTGTTACTTTCCATTGAATGATTTCATTTTTACCTGACACCACGGGCTGAAAATCCCCATTCACTTCCTAATAGTAATTAAGGATTTACTGGAAGGCATTGGTAATGCTCCAAGTATATGGATATTACTTAGATTAGGGTGTTTCAGCGCTTTATCTAATTATGAGGTCTCTTTTGTTCCCTTTGGAAGCTTTCAGTTTCCATGCTCCTGTGGCTATGCATTCAGTAATGCCCTTACTGCAGGCAGTTAGAAAAGGGAGCACTCAGGCCTCCAAGGGTACACAGCAAGCGAGTACAACTCTGTGTCCTGATTTTTAAATCTCAAACCTTAACCTCGTCCCTCCTTGCTGTTGCTACCCCTCACTATCTTTCTGCTTTCCTATAGCCTTACCTTCTTCTGCTCTTGATTTTAGTAATTGTACTAAGGAAATAGTTTCGATGCGTAAACTATGCGTAAACCCTGAAACACTTTGAGGCAGTGTTGTCTATGGGGACTTGTGTGATTTCCCTTTTACACAAAAGAAGGATTTTAATTTTGAAACTGCTTTCTGAGAAATATGTTTGTAATCACTTTTTAAAAACCAATAGTTTGACTATGAGTCTCAGTATTTACTTTGATACCTGGTGGTTAGAGTCTTTCAGAGGCCCCCTGTGGATAGCTCCTGTCCTGTTCTCTGTCTTTACCTACTTCTGATGTCTGTCTGTTTGCCCTTCTGAATGAGGATTAAGCATCTTCCCTTGGGTTCTCCTTGTTGTTTAGCTTCTTTAGGAGTATAGATTTTAGTATGTTTATCTTATATTATATAGCTAATATCCATTTATAGGTAAGTATATACCATGTATGTCTTTCTATTATCTCACTCAGGAAGATCTTTTCTAGTTCCATCCATTTGCCTGCAAATTTAGTAGGGGAGGAGGACCTCCCCTGTCAGTGGACCAGGGGAGGGACATAGGGGGAGAAGATAGGTAGGAGATGAAGAAGGGGGCTACAGTCAGGATGCAAAGAGAATAAATGTAATAATAATAATGAAAAATTCAAAAATAACCACTAAAATAATAAACAATTAGAAAAGTCACATATCTAGATAGAATCCAGGGCTACCTTAACTGTTATAAATACTTTGCTGAGATGACACACTTAACCCTTTCAAGCTAAATAAGGTCAGAAGACAGACAAATAAGCTTATCTCCTGAATGTAACGTTGCAGAACTGAACTGCATGCCCAAGAAAAGCACATTTTCTGACATGCAGCACAAGGGGTCAAAGTTCATCCTGAAAGTATGACTTGAGCATTGTAGCTCCCGGATTAACTCCTGAAGGATGACTCGAGAGCTAGGAAAATGGTGTCGGCAGGGTCACTTTGCATGCATCTCATGGAACTAAGCAGTAACGGTGTCCGAAAGGCCAATGTAATTCAAATATAAGTATTTCTCTGAACCAATGATTTCTTTCTCTGTGTAGAAATGAGTGCACATCATGAATTTCATTTCAGGTCAGAGGCAGTGCAGTTTGTGTTACAACTGAAAAGAGAAATACTAAAGATAAAATAAACTTAAAAAAAGAGATGGTTGCTGAAAATCAACATGTTCAGCAGCCACTGTGAGTCAACTTACCCAGATGTGCTTTTCATGACATGGGGAAGGATGGATGAAAAAGAAAAGCACACAAATGTTAATGGATACATTTCAATCCAAAGAAAGCCATGGAATAAAACAATAGCATCATTTCAGATGTGAGAAATCTCATATGAGAACAACATGGTGCCTTAGAAATCATTTCAGTGGTGGTAGTACTGTTTTTATTCCATAACGATACACAAACTATATCCAGGAGTCTGGTTAAGCTGTAAGCCTGTGTTTAGTATGAGCCACTCTGAAACATGCAGGGCCAAATTTTCTTAGCCTCTAGTACATCCCAGGGAAGAAGCAAAGAGCATTCTTTATGTGTGGCCACATCTGTGTCATGTCATAGATAAGAAAAATACCTTGCTGAACAGCCTACAGTCTTTAAAGGCCTCTGTTAAACTCAAGAAAAAAAAATGTCAAACAGAGATCCACACCTCAAGTAGAAAAAAAAAAAAAAAACAACAATACTATTTGAGGAACAGAATAATGGCATTCCACTTTTTATACATGCTTTGATTAGAGTGTTAACAGGTGCTTTGTCAATTTTATCTAGTACAACAACAACAACAAAAAATTAAAGTCCATTCCACATGAAGAAATTTTATTGTAACAAGTTTTACAGTAATCACTGTTTTTAAAAGACATGCACCTGTAATAAGAAATGATGAATGTACAAAACAACTTGATGAATCATCTTCTATCTTTTTATTATATTCTCTTGTATATGTGCTATGAAAGCAAATATTAAGTTTGTTCCAACCATTCAGATTCTAGTAGAAGATATAGTTACTTGAATAGATATTTATAAATGTTGCTTAGAAAAAAATGTAAACTGAGTGATTTTTCAGTCTTACCAGAAATCATCACAAAACTCATCTCATTCTAATTTAGCTTTGAACTTAACCACTTACTCCCTAGGTGTAGTAGAGGCATTTAGAAAATATGGCAGTTAAATAATCCAACAAAAGCCATGAGAATAATATTTTAAAATTTCTACATAAAGAACAGAATAATTAATATAATATGAAACTGTTAATACAACTCATAAGCTATATTCAATATAACAAAATATGAGGCAGAATTCTTCTTTCAGAAAGTAAGCAACGTAAAGCATTTTGTTTTTGATCGCAGAGATACCGTAAAGAAAAGCTGGATGTGTGACAGAACACGCTGCACATGCCTCCTCCGGTAGCATTCATTCAGAGAAACCAGGAGAACTTTGAGAAATCACATAGTCTTTGGCCTCAGCTCCGAGACAGCTGGAGCAAGCTCTTTAAATTTTCTTATAAACCAAAATGCAGTGTCTAAATGTTGGCAACACAATTTCCTAAGAAATGTTTAAGTCATATTTTTTCACATCATATATGGAACAGAAAAAAGATATGATCTGAAAGAGATAATTTTATACATTTTAACTGGATTTCTTACCAACACGCCTGTGTGCTATATCATGAACTTTAAAAAAAAAAAAAAGGACATGAGGACATTTTTGAGCCTTCCAGAAAAACTGACCAGTGCATCTGAGGTGAGTTGAGACCACTAGCGAAGGAATCTCTTCCATCCTGACTGCAATCTTCAGTAACACTAGTTGATTAAATTTGTGACAATGAAGTATTAATAGTTTTAACATCATCATTTGCCATGATTTTAAAAGTTAGGAATTGAACAGTAATATACAAAAACTTGATATATAAAATATAATAAAAATTATGAAACTCAACATGAAAGCCAAATTTCAAAGTGGAGTTCATAGTTCTAAAATTTTATCTTGTCAGTATGTTCTAATTGTTTGACTTCTCATCACTCTCATATATTTTCTTCTCCTTCATTGTTAATGAATTCTCAGTTGCTCTCTATTTTCAGAATATTTAGCATTTCAACTCAGAAATGTGTTATGCAAAGGATAAAAATGTATAAACATGACAAGTGACTCAGAGACTGTGTGATAATAGTTTAATTATGAGGTGATATGTATATTAGTAGAGAAGTTTCTCTTCTATATGAAGTATTTATTTTTCTTTGTAAAACTCATTTCATTCTCTCCTACAAATAATTGTTTACAATAAATTGTAAACATTACTATTTTATCACCTATTCTAGTGTGTCAGAGAGAAGATGATAGGAATAGATAGGAATATAGATTTTGTCAAAAACAGGCTTCCTTTTGTTAAGGATCATTGACTATAACAAATCAAAGATGGTTCTATTGATACATAAAGGAATGAGTTATATTACTAATTAAAAACCAAATCCAATTATTGATATGTTTTTTGAAACTTTAGTTTACATTCAGCCCCAACAATTACCACAGGGTGTGTGTGTATGTTTGTGTTTGTTTATGGGTGTGGGGTGTGTGTGTGTTATTTCAAGGGGTGGAACTTAACCATTTTCGTCATTTCACTTGAGTCTACAAGATCTGCTAGAAAACAAGGGCCTCTGCCTTTTTAGATTTAAATATTCAGCTGAGGAGCAGCTCACTCAAAAAGTCTCTTCCGAGGTTCAAGTTGGTGAGTCAAAAACATTTTAAATCATTTCTCAGGAGCAAATCCAGAAGTGAGTGGGTCGTAGTGGGAAGAGATGAATACAGCAAAAGTTGGGCTTGAGGCTGTTTCATGCGTGCACTTCAACACTGTGGATTCTTTTCTAGTGAATTAATTTTCACAATTAATATTGTGTCTTTTAGATTTGCAAATTTGCATTTTTTTGTTTGCTTTTGGTCTTGTTAAAGACACAGATGAGATGAGATTTGGAAGAACTAATCATACAATGGCCTAGGGAATTAGAAGAACGTATCTTGGATTCTACTACATATCTGGTAGATACTAGAGTAGAGTAGTTTCCTGGTGGTAGTTTTTCTCTATCTTTCTGTCTCATTGACTCATCGTAAGCTAATGACAAGAAGATGCATGTCAAATTTTGGGAAGAGAAGGAGCTCATTAACAAGAATTGAAGAAAGTGGAAAAAGCATCCGTGTGAAGACTACTGTCCTAGCAGGCAGTGAAGCCCCGCTAGTGAATCAGGCACACTTTCACAGGGGATGTCTAAGACCAGCGGAAAACACAGATATTTACACAACAATTCACAACAGTATCTCAATTACTGTTATGAAGTTGCAATGAAAATAACTTTATGGTTGGGGATCAGCACAGTGTGAGGAACTGCCTTAAAGGGTCACAGCACTAGGAAGGTTGAGAGCTACTGGTCTACAAGCTTTGTAGGGGGCCTCTCCAGGGATCAGGCTTTCAAGAGTGCCCATTCAGGCTGAGTTAGACGTTTTAATGATGGTAGGTAGCTAGCTACCTTTGAGTCAGCCAAGGAAAGGTCATACAAATAAAAAACTAACATGTAATCCTTTATTTGTGATGAGAAATACAGAGAATTATCATAGGATGAGGTCTGCTACGCAAATTTGTGGAATTTCATCATTTAATAAAGGAGACAAATTATAATTCATTACTAAATTTTATAGATAAAAATTTTAGAGAAATAAATACTACAGTCAATTCATTCATGTGTTTAAATTACTTCATGGTTTGTTTTCTAGTAAACTTAAATACTGTATCAAACAATGGAATATTATACGTATATTATATTTGTGTATGTGATATAACAAAAAGTATTGTTTTCATAAAGAATACCTTTCCTGGTCTGAGCCTGTCATTTTACTCAAAGTGCCTCCTGGAACTCTATGCTTACTCTTTAATATTATTTGTTTTGGCGATGGAAGTATAATTATATGATTTCCCCTATACTTATTCTCCTCTATATATTCTCCATGTACTATCTTGTTGCTTTTTGAATTCTTGAAATTTTTTTCTTTATTGTTGCTACATTTATATATAGATACGTGTATATACGTGTGTGAATTTCTCTATATATGTTGTTTTTCTTTTTATAGTTCATTATTTTAGTTGATTTATTTATTACAATTTATTTACTTTGTATCCCGGATGTAGCTCCCTCCATCTCCTCCCAACTTTCTTCTTCTTTCCCTATGCCCCTTACCTAGTCCACTGAGAGAGGAGGACTTCCTTCCTTTGTGTGTGAATTTCTAAATACATGAATATAAGCTGCTCCGTCTGTGCACTGTCTCAGTCTGTATGCTTCTGTCTACTTGCATGTGTGTGTTCTCAGTTGGTGTGGTTTCCTCTGAGTAAGACTGCTTCTCCTGCTCTATTCTTATTATTTACCTGCAGGTTTGTTTTGTTTTTTGTTGTTTGTTGTTGGGTTTTTTTGTCCACAGTTGAGTCCTCAAAAGTTTTTCCTGACCATATTAATATATTTGTTACTATCATCCTTGTTCAGGTTATGTGTTGGCAACTAATTTCTTGAGTGCTTCTGGAATGTAGCTTCTGCCCTCTCTAGGAGACTTCATGTGTGGAAGAAGAGAAGTTTCTAAGTCAAGGACATCATATGATATTAGAACAATACAATTAAACAGAACAATGCCCAGCCTTGCACATTTTAGCTGCTCGCTGTGGTTACTGAGTAGTTGATACACATAAGACACATATACTCATGGTTATGACAGAAAATATGAGGAGTGAAATCAAGCAGAAGCAATGTACACAACACAATAGAAGAAATTATAACCAATAAGTTGCTGATAAGTGCTTCAAAATCATGAAGCACGACATGGTACGCAGAGAGCAATGAGACTAATGAGATAAGTAGATCCCTGGTAAAGTGAGGATATGTAGGCTACTTGAAGGCATCTGACAACTATAGAAGGACTCCATGGAATGACTGAGGGATATTAAGCTCCTCAGAAATATGATTTAAATTAATTTCTTTGGCTGATATGTGAGGAATGCATTATAGAAATGGGATCTGATATAAGAGAGACAGCTATACAATGAGAACCTCAGCTGCAAAGGATCAAATAAGCTGACTTAATAGAGCAAAAAGCATTGTAAACTGCAAGATTTACTATAATATTGGGGTGCAGTGAAGAAAGATAAGTATGTGAAGAAAGCCAAAGCCTAGGACTTGGGTTTTGTTAGCTGAAATTAATATCTGTGTTTCGACTTGATCTGAAGATTTCCTCTTCGTCCAGACCCAGCTCCCAATTGTGAATTCAGATATTCTGGAAACATAGTTTAAACAGCTACAAAAATGCAAACTCAGCTGAGTAATCCAAATGTTCTCTTGATTTTAGTTCATCTCTGAATCAAATTCCAGAATCTTAGAACAAAGACAACTTAAAGAACATGTTGTTCAATCTCTGAAGGTGAAGTTTATTCACCTATTAAAATCCCACCAAGTGCACAGTTGACTGGTCTTGGTTGAATATAATCACTGGTCCACACTCCCTTCCAGGCAGTCAGCACTTTCCTCTCTGATATGTGATTATAGGTAACTCTATGTTAGAGTTGGCTCAACTTCATCAGCTTAATGATCTCTGTCTTTGGCTTATGTTCTTGTCAAAAGACCAGACTAGGACATATTTGATTGTTATTGCTTTTGACATTTCTTGTGTTGTCATTTTACATATTCAGTGTCTACTCAATCCTTTCTCCCAGAATTTGAAAACAGGTTGTGCTGTCTTCCAACTATTTTTTGATGATGTTCCTCTGAATACACATGATAATAATTTCAAATATATTCCCAGAATGTTACACAAGGGCCAATAAAATCTAGTTAGTGTATAGAATTTTGACCATTAACTACCTTTGTTGAATGTAAAGTTTTTCATTAGGCATTGCTCATTTATGTACTTTATAGAAATAATCCTTCCCACCCTTGAGGAGCACATATATGCACATACACACACATGTACAATAATCTTGCAGTTGGAAACAAAATTATACAAAGATCTTTATTAAAATTTATAAATTTTGGATAAAACCATAAAGGAGCTTACTAAAGCACTTTATGTAAAATTTTAGGTGTACCTTCTCTTGCATAACTTGACAAAATTCTGTTATTTTAGTCATTGATAGTAGTGACTTAATAGTATTTTTTATTTTGTGCAGTAATCATCAAATGATTTGCTTAGCTCCTTTTGTCAGAAAGGTCATTGGTCTTAGTCTTGAAAAATAAGTTTAAAATAAGATCAATAGGTGGCTTTCAGGCTTTTGTTGTTTTCTTCAAAGACTTGTGACTTGGATAAACTGTCATAGAACCAGAATGATTAAGTTCAGGCATTTGTCCCCATGTCTGTCTCCCTTACAGATTTGTAAAATGGAAATGTCAGTAGTCTACACGACAGTCATTGGGCTATAGGAATGAATGAATGAAGTGTTATGATTTGCCAAATTTATCCTGGTCTCATTTATCTCAGGAGTTTTTTAGTCAAAATAATAATAGGATTTTAGTCAAATCAAGGATAGAAATTATTTAGTAAATAAAGTTATTTCAGAATTTTCAAACATTTATTTATAGTTTAATATCTAATTATTCCTTATTATTTTATCATTTCTTGATAAAAATATTTCTTGAATGCAAAAATGTGTAGATAATATGTGACTTTAATCGTGCTTGTCTTGTAACAGTCACTAAACTGATGGATCAAAATAGCTATCTCATTTCCCATTCTTTTCCTTTCTTCTAATAGATCAGATATATCTAAACACAAATAAAGAGCCCTGGCATTTTTCTTAACTTTAGTTTTAGTGAAAGAACATTGTATTACTTTACAATGTTAGTATTTGCATCTTATTATTTACTTTCAAGTAATGCTTTTAATTGTCCTTGGCTGGAACCACAACAGATCTCTGAAGTGATATCTGGGTCTTGGTACAGGCACAAAGCCACCTCTGAGTTCTGAGTAGAAAACTGAGAAATATTTTCCCAGAGAAATATTAGGGTGTGGGGTTGGGTTTAGATTCTAAAAGTTCTCCTATAATAGATCCTTTGATTTGGCTGCCCACAGCATACTGATAGTGTCTAAATGAACCTTTGACTGCAACATATTTGCAAAGTACAAATTCTTGCTTTTCATTATTTATTTGGGTTTCAAGACATGAACGTAGAGTAATGAAGAAGGATGAATGTGCTTATGATAGCACATTGCAGAAATATGATTTCCTATTGTCATCTGGAAGTACCCTACCTCTGATATCTCAGGAATCTGTGAAAGGCACAGTATCTAGCCAGCTGCTCCTTTATGCTTCATAAAACTAAAGTCCATTCATACAGTGTAACTAGAAAATGTTCGTGTGTGATGAAGCACAGATGTTTGCCTTCCATGTACACAGCACCACTCAGAAAGAAAAACGTTTATATATTTGAACACAAGTTCTTGACCACAACTCATTTATAAGCTAAAATTGGCACATAGTCACTTGATAAATATTTATCGAATGGAAAACATTGAGGAGTTTTGTGGTACCTTAGAGTATGAATAATTTAAGTGACATTTACTTGCTTAGAGATATGCTTACTCTGAACCTTTCAAATGCCAAAGAGTATAAGTGAAGCATCTTTAAACATAATAAATATTATGTGTGGAAACAGAGCCTCGGGCGGGACTGTGATGAGAATAAATTTAGCCCAATCTATGGAGCTTCACTTGGAGCTCTTTGAATTTCTAATATAAAGATTCATTGGTGGTGATTAACTTTGCCTGCCTTGCTTTAAGGATAATTTTGTCTCTCTGGAGGGGATGCTGTTGATAGCTGAATGGGAGTGTTAATTTCATTTTAATGATGTTGAAAAATTGATTCAAATACAAAATCAATGTTCATTTAGTAGTGTTATCCGTTCAGGAGGATGTAGAAAATTAAAATATGTAATAACATATTATTAATGTTATAACAAAAGAATGAAATGACAAATTACCCTTACTAAAATTCATTTAATATATTTTGATTACATACAAAGGTATGACATATTTTTAGCATATCTGTATCTTTCACTAAAAATTTATACAATGTTTAAAAGCTAGGGGAAAATATAACCAGGAAGTTTTGCTAAAATTTCAATGATTAATGGTTTTGAAGGTAAGTAGTCACTGAGTGACATTTCTGTTGGTTTTCAAAAGTGCCCTGCCTACTCCCAGTTTTCTTTAGAGTTAGACAGGTTTAATTATTCAAGCAGATATCTTTAGCTTTAGTCAGGTCAATATGTTTCTTGGGATCAAAGAAAACATCATAAATGTAAGCCCATCGGGTCACTTTATATTGAATTGTCGAGTTTGACAACTGTACAGAGTAAAAAAAATTAAAACAAGTGAAACATACACATAATTCATAATAGCTGGGTTAGAGATGATTGCTGGAGTGTTTTTCCAGCACGCACACGGTCCTGTGTCATCACAACAAATAAAACAACTTGGATGAAGTTAGAGCTACCATGGAGACAAGGCTGGAAGGAGTTTCTAGAGTAGGTTAATTGAAGTTGGAAGAACAACTCTAAATGTGGCCAGTACTATTCCCAGGGCTGGGTTCTTCTTCTGAATAAAGACCATCAGTGTTGATCACTTTTGCCTTCCTAACTGTAAATGCAATGTGATCAGCTTTCTCTTGCTACTACCAACACCCATTCCCCATGATAAAGGACTGTATCCCCCGAAACTATTAGCCAATGTAAACTTTTCCTTCCTTAAATGACTCTTGTTAGGCATTTTGTAACAGCAAGAGGAAAAAAAAAAAAAAAAAAAAAAAAAAAAAAACAACTAAGATATAACCCCAAAAAGCCGAATCTAGACTTTACATAAAATTTGGATAAATTGAAACTTCTTCAGAAATTGAAGGGTTTTTGTCATATCTTTCTAATTTAGTATTTGGCTAATTGTATGATTTTGTGCTCTTTTCTTTAATGCTTGTGTAGTTAGCATTACTTTTTAAACTATCCCAAGAAATAGTTTAACGTTTCAAGAACAGATAGACAGTCAAGAAAGCGAAATGAGCATTTAATGACCAGGGTGAGAGACACAAAAGCGCAGGTGCAAAATTCGTATTTCTAGGTGCTCTCAACGTCAATCTCAGAAAAACGTCATTCAATTCCATTGATTAGAAAAATGTATCTGTGCTTCAGTGAAATAAGAGAGGATGATGGGCCGGATCACAATATCGTGATGAACGCAAAGTGAGCTCACATGACAGACATCACAACATCCCCTGGAGACTAAATCCTGAGAACAAGTGACCCAAACCTTAAACACTAAGAGACTGAAGGCAGGAACTGTATGAAAAACCGAAAATTTGAATGAGAACCACGAAGACTATTTATGTGAAATATTTGAATGAGAAAATTACAATTTGAGAACAAGCCACCGATATGTAATGAGAATAACAAATTGAGATTAGTGCAAACTGAAGGTAATTGATACACAACTAAACATGACTTTCTGATAAATTGCAACAGAAATAAATAACAGTTTCGTGGAAGTGCTGAGTCAACTTAGTCACAGCAAATCTCACAGCACTGGCTCCATGTATATGCTACTGAGTCTTTCTCATGGAATAGTCAAAATGAAGGGCAATATTTTTGCGTATTATTTAATTAATTATGTCCATTAGGCAGACTTGTAATAAACTAACCATGATATAAAAGAATAATTCTTCATAGAAGAATATTCTCCAAAGATAACTATGAAAATAAAGATTTCATTTTAATAGGATTATAGAAATAAAGATATTTGAAGCAGGTTATGACAAATACTGATATGTATCTTTAAGTTATCAGTAACTGAATAATACTGATCTGTATCTTTAAGTTATCAGTAACTGAATAATATTTCATGATGGAACCTTTAATCCTATTGAAGACATAACATTCTCAAAGTATTGTTCTATTTTGTATTTCTATTGGGTCTGGATAAATAGTTTCAGTAAAGTATTGCCAACTAATAATAACTGTTAATTAACTTCTACTATATTATACTTATATTTCCTGTTATTGGCAAATGTCTGCAACACAAGTAGAGAGACAAAATGTGAAGTAAATTGAGAAGCCTGTGTTTTGAAACAGTAGAAATACATCTATCACTAATTGGTAGCTAGAGCAATCACTAGAAATGCACTGATCATAAATTGGTAGCGGTAGGAAGCAGAAATATAAAAACTATTAAAATAATGTAATAAATAGTTTAGGGAGTGGTGAAGGAGCAACTCACAAAAAGACGAGAATGAAATTAAATTATAATACTTTTAAAGACTATGCTTTTAGAGTGATGATTTTATGTCACTGAAAATGTTACTATGCAGCTAAAAATATGTTATTTATGGAATCCCTTCCTAACAGCTGTTGAAACTCAAAATTTTCAAATTTTACAAGTCATTTAAATGTTCTACATTACATGTGAATGGGAAGATACACTCTCAGTTTCTTGGCAGGTGCCAAACAATCTGTTCTCACCTAAAATAAGCTTATATCCAGCCGGAGAAAGACTCTTCCTCCTAAATTCTTCTTTATGAACACTAGACACACAGCTATCATGAAAGGAAACACATAATACAACTTCCATTTTGTTGTACCAAATCAGAACTTCATTTGGCTTCAATAATGCATCATATTGCCTTTAATACTACATCTAACTGTATTATATATAAAATACAATTTTGAAGCCATTGCTTTGGTCAGTAGCTTAAATTTTGCAGTTTATTGTGTACACAAGTTTTATACTCATTTGAAGCTTCAATTCATTATCACCGTGAAACATGAGCACTGAGTTGCTTGCCATAGTTTCAGGAAAAATTGCTATATAGTTTTAATTCCCAATTTATCTCTTCTTAAATTCCTTATAAGAGAAAAGGATGAAGCATCATAATAAAGTGTGTGAAAAAGGAGAAAAATTAATTTCCAAACCTACTTTTTCTTCAGTCTTCTGTCCTTTTCTGCTTGGGTTCCAAGTTTGCCTAAGCCCAGGGACTCCTGCGCTGCGGCTTCAGTCTCCATAAACCCCCCTGGGAAGAAAAAAAAAAAAAAAAACAACTTAAGATCAAGATAGAGGCATTTGTCCCTTCTGAAATTACCATCTCAAAGGTAACTGGTGCAACCACTCAGAAACGTTCTTACTTTTAGGATTGCCTCTTGTATTGCATACATCAAAGGACACAGTTACACATCAAATGAACTGGGAAAGTCAACACACACAAATAAGTACCTACCAGTGTTCATTCATTTGCACAGGCACAACTGTGGAAGACAATATGTACGTGTACCTACAAACCGTTGTAGAGTATTCAATGCTCAAGGCCATTCTGTTTGACTTCTCTAGTGAGAGGTCAGAGTGAAGACCTGGCAAAGAGGTCTTTTCTGAGACTGATACTCGAACCCAGGACGAAGCATGGAGATAACCTAGAACCCCTGCACAGATGTAACCCATGGTAGTTCAGTATCCAAGTGGGTACCCTAGCAAGGGGAACAGGGAGTGTCTCTGATATGAACTTAGTGGCAGATTCTTTGACTATCTCTCCCTGAGGTGGGGGGGGGGGGCAGCCTTACCAGGCCACAGAGGAAGACAATGAAGCTACTCCTGATGAGACCTAATAGGCTAGGGTCAGAGGGAAGGGGAGAAAGACCTTTCCTATCAGTGGAATAAGGGAGGGTCATGGAAGGAGATGGGGGAGGGAGGGTGTGATTGGGTAGGGATGAGGAACAGGGATACAACTAGAATACAAAGAGAATAAACTGTAATTAATAAAAAGTTAATTAAAAAAAAGAGCAAAGACCATGAATAGCATGCTTGTCATATCTCACTTACAGTGAGAAACAGTCTGCTGAACAGAAAACTAAATGTATGTTTTCAGACCCGGTTTAAAGAATGCATAGGCCTGTGTTGGCTGCTGAAGGGTCTGCATGTAGAGCTCCTGGAACTCAGCGAGTACAGCATGCTGAGTCTTCTAGCCTTGCTCAGAAGCCTCATCTTTTCTGAGATAACTTTTGCTTTGATTTTTTATAAGCCAAAAGTAATTTAAGTATTTCTTCGAAAGACCACATAAGTTTATTGTTTTATCTAATCTACCAAAAATTATGTGAACTAGTGTCAGCATTAACAGAGTCAGAAATTATAGTATGTATGCATAGTCTTGCTGGGAACAAGAGACATTTCATGAGTGTCAGTGATGGAAAGGCACATTTTATAATGCACTTATTTCACGCCAAACCCCTAAATGAATTTGGTTCATAAATTGCTAATTATAGTGAAAAATGTGAGATTAATATTGTGTTTCTCTTTTTTGTTGAGATTTATTGTTTGTAAAAGAAAACACAAAGTCACAGTCAAAGAAAATTATTCATATTTTCATGTGGATGAAGGTATATGTATATTTTAAATAGAAGGGATATAAGTTACATTTAAACATAATCTTCAAATACTAATCTGATGCTAATAATAACTTCATTCTTAACAAATACCATCCTCCAGATTTAACCAATATACCAGAAGATAACCATTGAAGACAACTGTCACTACCTTTTTTGTATATTTTTCTTGTATAGATGTTGAGTACTTGAATATGCTATGGTTTCTCAATTATTGCCAGAAAGAAATGGTAAATTGGCTACTACTGTTTTCCATAATTTATTTTAGCAAATACTTTGTTAAGCTGGAGACTATTAATACAGAAAATTGCTGTGAATTGACTTAACTTTTACCTTGATAATCTTATTACTGGGCTAGATAATTGTAAAAAGTCTCATTTAATCAAAACACATCAGTCACTGTCCAGATTTAATTCAGTGTAATAGAGATAGAAGGCCAATTTTATTTTATTCCTTATATTCATGTGCAATTAATGCGGCAGGAAAGATTTTTATTACATAAGAGACTCAATGTGGCTCTTATTTGGAAAACCATTGGGTGGAGAACTGAAAGTCTCTTAGGGAACATTGTCAAATCTGAAATTTTCCATTATGCATATTGATCGAATATTGTGGCTTCATTTCTCTCACTTGTGTATGTGCCTTAGTATACATCCATAAATTATCATTTATAATCACAATAAATATGTTCTCTTAAAGTGGAGATGAAGTGAATGATTGACTTAAAACTCATAAAATTCTTGGTTGATCCATATGGTTTCAGTGCATATTGATGAGACAAATCTACTTGGTAAGTGATAAAACTTTTTCAATATCAAGGTTATTGGATGAATCAGGCATTTTAGTTTTCAAAGAAATAAAAGAACAATTAACCTATGATTTAAAGTTTGTCATCAAGAACTCAACTTTTTAAATAAAACATGATCATTTTTAAGCAATGAGCATTTTGGAAGAAAAAAATAATTCTACAGTTAGCAAACAGGTTTTGCTGCTTCCTGAGTTTGGAGGAGTTGATATGACTGTAACTATAATTTAGCACAGTTTCATATATTCTGATCTAAAAATGCAGTCTCAGAAAATAGAAAACAAAGTTTAGGTTTATAAAAGACTGTGTATTTTCTACGTTTTAAATGATACCTTAGTATCCTGATAAAATGCAATTTTGTTGAAAAAATTATTGATTTATTGTTTTCTCATCAAATTCAATTAAACTATAAAAAGTATGTGTAAAGGACAATCAAAATAATTTTAAAGAGAAAAAGTTAGGTTATAGAACATAAGAAAAGCATATATGCTAAATAAAATTTTAGTAAAGGAATGATCCCTCTATTAGCAAGCATCTTAATAACAAAACTGTGAGTTTTACTACAACATATTAAAAATGACCAATAATTTGTTAAATGTCATGATAAGTCAGCGAATTCGATAAAACAAACATTGTTGACTGGTATGTTGATTTATATATGAAAACAGCTTTTTATTTCCTATGTTATATTTCTATTGATGAAGAGATTCTTCTTCTGGGAAATAGAAATCCAAGGAGGATTTGACTGTCACATTGAATTATGATATTCACACAGTCCCATGTATATCAGCTTCCCACAGCTGATGTTTTGTATGGTTACACACCATGGATGTCAGGGAAGGGATGCTGAATGAATTTGCTGTCACAAACCTGCAAGCATGAACATGATAAGTAGAAACTCCTTGGTGCTATAGCAAAAAATTATCCCTAGGTGATCGAGAATCACCTACACGTAATCATTCCATTAACTGAGTAACTGCAGAACATACTTAGGAATCTCTATCACTCTAGCTAACTTACTATTAGAAGAAATTTAATTTTTTCCTAATAACTTAAGCCTGAAGAAGAATATACTGAAAGCTCTCCCTCTCTCCCTCTGCCTATCTCTTCCCTCTCTTCCTATCTTTCCCTCCCCAAGCCTTTCTCCATAGTGATCAGCATATAGGATGCAAAGCTCTTTGCTTCTGCTCCCCTGTCACACTTGTCTGCTTCCCACCATGATGTTCATGGACTGAGCTTCTAAAGCTATGATCAGGACCCCAATTAAATAAATGTTTTTTTTTTTTCATAAAAGTTGTCTTGGTCATGGTGTGTCATCACACCAGTATAACAGGGACTAAGACAATACTCTTCCCAAAGTGCCAGTGATACGTATTTTATTTCAGAAATTTCAATTGCTATTGTTTTGATATTTTTGTGTATGAATGTGCACATGTGCCTTTTTCATGGTTATATACTTAGCTGAAGTCATTTCAAAAGCACTAATTCATATTTCCTATTATTAGTCATTGATAATATTTTATCCTACCATGCACAGAGATGTAACCCTCCTAGAACCCCTGTTCAGAGGTAGCCCATAAACAGCTCATTCCCCATGTGGGTTCTCTAGTTAGGGGGAAAGAGATACTCTCTGACATGAACTTGGTTGTCTGCTCCTTGACCACTTTGCCCTCTTAGGGTGACCTTGCCATCCCACAGAGGAAGAGGATCTAGGCAGTCCTGATGGAACCGGATAGAGTAAGGTTAGATAGTAGGGGAGAAGGATTTCCCCTATAAGTGGACTAGGGGGCAGGAATAAGGGAAGAAGAGAGAGGGAAGGTGGAACAGAAAGGAGATGAGGAAGGGGGCTACAACTGGGATACAAAGTGAAAACATTGGAAATAAATAATAATAATAATAATAATAATAATAATAAGATAAGTTATCCTAGCCAAACTTGTGATGTTTATTTCTTCATCCCAATCTTATAGATATTCTTTAGAGCTACCAGGGAGAAACTGTAATAGCTTTTACTTGTCCTTCATATTTTGTTCCCTTGTGCTATGTTATTTAGTCTTTTGGCGTATGTAGGCTTCATCTCTTTCCTCCAGAAGATAAATTTTAAATTCACATAATTAAGATTTCGTATTTAAGCATGCTCTAAAATGACAGCACATTACTCTATTTCTTTTGCCCGGTACATCTGGGTATGTGTGTTTGGTGTCTATACACACTCCTGTAGCTGTGTGCACGTGTGTATAGATGTGTATGCATATGTATGTGTGTGTGCATGTGTTTGTGGGTGTCTTCCCTAATCATTTTCTTTTTAATCTCTTTATTGTCTGTCAATGAACCTAAAATTTCCTGATGAAGTTGGGATGGCTGGTCAGGAAGTAACAAGGTTTTACCTATTTTTGCCCCTACCAGCACTGGAGTTGCACACACTCGCTGTCACACTGATGTTTCCATATGCTCTGGGGATCTGAATTCAGGTCTCCATAGCTGAGCATTTGGCATTTTATCAAGTGAGCCATAGGCCTATCTCCCTGGATTGTGGTCTCTGTTCTGAAAAGGGCTAAGACTTTGTCTACCCATCAGTAAAATATGGACGACAATCAAAGCACTTGATTCATAACATTAGTGCAACTTCATTATATTAGTCTTAAAACATACCAGCTTTTAGTTAGCTTTAGTTAACTCATCTGGCTTTACAAAGTTGACTAAATTGAAAGCTCCCTAGGGACAGAAAAGAACTTACGGGTGAGAAATGAAACACCAGGACACTCAGAAGTGACAAATCCAAGTGGTTGCGGAAAATGAAAGGCCCATACTTACGAAGCTGCCCGAGTCGAGCCTTTTCTTTTTTACCAAACAAGCGCCCGATTGAAGACTTGATTCCTTTCTTCTTGGGGGCTTTGTGAAGTGAGTCTTGGCTGCTATTGGCACTGCCAAGCCCAAGGCTTTCTGGCTCAAGAGAGGCAGATAAACTGCTGCAAAACACAAAAGAGGAAAGATGCTCGTTTAGGATGCATTGGCCACAAAGTACACGAAGTTTCTTTCCTTTATAAACGACAAAGGAAGGAGAAAGTAGATTTTGAATTTGATTTTTTTCCCTTTTCTTCTCATCTTTCTCTAAGTTATTTAACTGTATCTTTTTTGGTTCCATTGGGACTTCAAATTTTCAATAGAAATGAAATATCATTTTGTTCCAAACATCTTTTTCCTCTTATTCCTGTACACTCTCGAATAATCAGCCACCTTTTCCGCAACTGAATAACTGCATGGTTAGTGTCTTTTGTTGAGCATTTGGCTCCTTATTTTTCTTTTCAGAGTTTTTTTTTTCTTTCTAACCCATGGCAATCGTTAATTATGAAATTGAAGTGGCTAATTTAATCTTTGTCTTCATGGGTAACCCTTTTAGCTATCTTTCTTTCACTATCACACATTTGCGACTTTATTATAAATGCCATCTTATTGGGATCTAAAAGCGCCACATTACAAATGCTCATCACTGTCTTACACATCTATGACAATCAATAAAATAGTATTTTAGTTCCACGGTAAACTGAAATGACTTCCAAATGGCTAGTCATCTCTCAATTCTGATCAACATGTCTGACATATTTTTGAAACCATTTGTCATGAAGCTACTAATCAGAAGATGTGATGATCTTTAGGTCATTCTGCTTGTGTTCAGAAATGCCTCTGCTACTGAGAAATGAGATGTCCAGTGTGTTAGATGAACTAAATGCTGAGACATTTTCCTGCTGTTGATTATGGAACTCAACTTAAAGTTTTCAGCATTAGAACATTTTGAGAATCATATGGCATATAAAATGCTTCCTCAACATTTTAAGAAAAAAGTATTTTGTTCAACGTTCATTTTAATGCTAAGGCCTTCCTATCTGAGGACTTAGAATCAGCACAGTAGCATGTGATATGCAACAAATGAGGCCCAAGAATAGATTTTTCAGAACTTAATTTCCCTTACAGTACCCATTTTTAGTCTTGTCCTAGAAATCCTATAATAATCTAGGACTAGTCACAAATTCAAGAAGAAAGGTCTTCTCAATATGTGAGTGATTCTTATTTGCTTATTGGCTGGTAACAAAACACAAAGATAAATATATTTGCTTGTTCATTTTAAAAGTAAAATTTGGTACATGATTGGAAATTTTCAAGTGTCACAAGAGGTATGGGAAAAGAGAACACAGAAACAGTATGATGGAGAATTATATTTCAAGTGAAGTTATGCACATAATTTTATTTTTAGTGATGTGTCTATATGTATGTCTGTACATGAGTCATGTGCACATGAGTGAAGATGTCTGCAAACAGTAGAGGGTGTTGGACCCCTGGGTGCTAGAGTTATATGTGTCCAGTCGCTGCCTGAAGTCTGTGCTGGAAAGGAGACTCGGGTTGTCTGCAAAAGCAGTAAGCACTCTTATCGACTGAGCCATCTCTTGATTCTTGTTTGTCTATAAACTATGTAACAATTTTTATTTGACAACAGTGAAGGGAGAGAAAGAATTGGGGGATGAAAGTCTTTAATGTGTTCCCTGCTTGAGTCTTACCTCCGGGCGTCATTGTGGTAAGAAGAAGGGAGTGTGTGAGTCATTCTAATAGCTCTGGGCGTTGGGGGAGGAGAGGTTTCACATTTAATTGTTGCTTTATCCTCCCGTCCATCTTCTTCCACCACGGCAATCTAAAAACAGAAGCAGAACATTCAATGAGCTAATTACAATTTCAAGTGAAATTGCCTCAAAGGAAGAATCTTTAAGGTAAAAGCACTAGAGTAATTCTAACACACATGTATATGCCTTACCCAGGCAAGTTCTTATTATTAAGGGTCTTATTTTCATATCTATTTACGATTAAAGTTACTATGTCTTGAAACTATCAAGCTAATTACATGAAAAATACGGTTTAAGCCTAAACAATGCCGTCCATCGATAAAAAGTTATTCTTGCTATACTTGGATACACACACTTCTGTTTTCAGTACTGCAAATTGAACCCAGCACCTCTGACAGCAGGCAAGCACGCCAGGGAGCAGCACCGACAGCCCATGAAGATACCCTCTTTACAGAAGGCCCTAACGCATTTCAGGAAATTCACTGAAGAAAAAGATGTTACGCCTAGTAAGAGTGTCATAAGAAAGACATCCTTAAGCATGGGAGTAAAAAAGGTAAGGACAACTTGGTAAAATACGGTTTATCATATAAAGTGGTTTAAATTAGTCAACATAATGAAACATATATGAAGAATGTTTAAAATGTGTAGTGGGTTATAAGAAAGATTTTTTTTCCCAGTGAGAAAAACATGAAAGGTAAGAATATAAATTCTGAAAATTGTTTTATTTCACTACAAGCCATGGGAAAAATTTGAAAATAAGCATAAAACAAGAACCAGAAAAGGCAAGAAGCATGTTAGTAAAGACCTATGTTGTTCAGAAACCTGAATAATTAAAAAAATCCTTCTTTTTTTGAAGAGAGAGAGAGAGAGAAAATGGTGATTAAAAAATAAGTTTAATCAAGAAAACAAATCAGTGTTATCACTGCATAGTACAACATGCTTTAAGAGATCAAAGTTGTAGAAAAACTGCTACTGCTCTATGACTCTGGAAATGTACCTGGGAGTTTTCTTCTGTGGCTGCAGCACACACTAAAAGCTGTACTCGGCAGAAATGTCTTACTTGTTTCTCCATTAAACACACTGTTCACAAAAGTTTTTATAAACAATGAAGAACTCTTGCCTTCCAAGAACTTAATGCTATTTTTTTTCTAGCATTTTATCTCCTTGGCTTAGATTAGTCTTACAGTTCAGAGAGACCCCCGCATATACTAAATTTCCACCAATTCATGCAGTTGTAATATAGATTTCCTTCAGGAAACAATGTTTTCTGGATTCAGATGTGTTTTAGCATATACTGACTACCAAATCTTCTAAAAAAATCAAAAGATTTATCTATTTTTGTTTCATTTGCATGAGTTTTTTCTGCATGTATGCATATGTAGATTCCTGCAGAGGCCTAAAGAGGCCGTTGCATGCTCTAGAAATAGAGTTATGGATGTTGATGAGCCACTATGTGGGTGCTGGAAATCAAATTCCAGTCTTCAGTAAGAGCAGTAGATATTCTCAATATCTGAACCATCTTCATAGTCCCTGACCACCTCACCTGGTGAAAGTCAGATAGCCTGCTGGGCTGAAACTCTGAAATCTTTCCCAGTTGATATCTAGTGACTGAAAATTTTGCTCTTCTCATTTATCTAATAAGATGGAATTTTAATACTCAATCAAGTTCACTGTCTCTTCTATTGTATTCATGTCATATTTAGTATTTTGGTTTTGTCTCATAACCAAGAAAATGGTCGGTGTTCCTCTGTCTGTTTGTCTGCCTGCCTCCCACTCTCCGTGAACGTGTGTGTGTGTGTGTGTGTGTGGTCTTGGGTGTCGGGGTCAGAGGACAACTTGCATGATTTTTTTTTCGTTCTTTCCCCCATATGGGGTCTGGTGCCTTCATATTGGGTAGCATATGTAGCAAATACCTATTCTGTCTGAGTTATCTAGTTGCCCTCTGCCATCTGGAGATTTTTTTTCCTTCATAGCTAACTAATATGTAGAGATAGTAGATTACTTTGTAAGTAACCTTGTATGAAAACCTATCAACTCAGAGACTGTGCTGGGATTCATCCTCTGTAGCAGATGTCTATACTCCTGATGTAATGACAGCCTGCCATACTGCCCAGGGCCAGGTGTTAGACACCCCTGCCCACCTGAACTCATTCTATCAATCCTACAACTTCCCTTACCTGACTTGTCATTTCCCGAAAGATAACTCAAAATGTTTCCTAGCTCTGTTTCTTCTCACTACTACCTCCTGGCTACCCTGGTGCTTTTTCAGGGCACAGAGTTCCTCTTCTTTTGCAACTGGTAAAGAACTATTAAACTTTCTTTGATAGGTGTGCCAAGATATACTGGTTCATCATCACTGAGTAACAACAAATGCAACATTAAAAGCAATCAGTAGTGAAAAAAATTATAAAAAAAGTGAAAACAACCAGTATTGCTCTAACAGTTTATCTTAAGACGCCTCACTCTGCCACAGGTGGCTTATATAAGTTAATGTTCATAATTCAACCTTCATTTAGAAAAGAGAAACAATACAATTTTAAAGTATTCTTCTTACAACTATATTTTAAAATTACAACGCATAGTTACATCAATAATTATTCCATTCTAATAAAAGAGTTTGAATAACAGTATTTTAAATGTTTTATATAACAAAATGATACCCAACTAGTAAACACATAAAAGTTATTTACAGTACCTTTCTCCGATGTTTCCTTAGATCACTTGGCTGCAACAGGCAGTAATAAAAAGAACAAAAAAGGGAACTAATTAATGATTAGCATTTGATGATGTTACAGTTTTTTTCAGTAACTAACAAATTGTTCACTAGATTTCCATATAAGCAGAGCATAATGTTTGTTAGTACACCTGATGACTAAAACTCAGTGTATTGACCATAACTTTGAGCTATATTTTGTTGAGGTGAATTTTGATTAGTTAATTATTATTCTGATTTCACATTCTTGTCTACTATTTATATGTATATATATATTATATTTATATATATATGTATATATATGTATATATATATATATACTCTCCTAATGATCACAGAGAAAGATGAAATGGCTGAAAAAGCCATTTTAAAGTTCTTTTTATCTTATGTAGATTTTATTGCTTACACCTTTTCATGCTATAGAATTTGAGTAGGAATAATGTTCCAAACACATATAAATAGTTTTGTTTCAGTTCTCAATTTCAACATAAAACAAAATAATTCCTAAACTTTCTGTATAAAATAAAAGTTTCATGATGGTGAACTAAAATCCTTTGAGAATAAAATAAACTTGGATAACTGCTTTTCCAATGTTGAAAAACATTTGTTTCTATACATATGTAAATTAGATAGACTCCTAAAGGCATGCATATATATTTATGAAAATTAACTTTAAAAGTGAAGTATTTTTCCATTATCAACTCTACTGCACATTATTTTAAAAAATTACTATTAACATTTAGACATTGTATTGAACTTCTCAATTCAGATAGAAGGGGCATATACACAGATAGATGAGGGCAGAATGTACTTTCATAATCAACCCAAGGCCTTCTGACCATAAATAGTACATAAAATCCAGGTGAATCTACGACATCATTAATTTTTCTTCACTTAACTATAGCTGGCTAGATTTTACAGGGTAAATATATTTGTAGCTCAATTAGTTTCTGCCAATTGTTTTATTTCAATTGGAATTATATAATTTTAATCTTCTTTACAGAAAAAAAATTTACTTCATTTTTACAATGATTTCTATTTATTCAACAAATGTCAAGAACAAAACTTACATCTTTTTAGAGTTAAGCAAATTTGAGAAAAACCCAACTTCCCTTTAATAGTCATTTTTTAGCACAGGCAAACTATCCATGCTTTCAAAGCTTTAGTTATATCTTCCATTACCTGAGAAAGCGTTCTCTTCCTGTATGGTGTATGGGACATTCAATGACCACACGTTGAGGCATGCAATAGTCATTCATATCAGAGCTTTCCTATATTACTTTTTTATTAAAATTTATTCACTTTGCATCCCAGCTGTAACCTCCTCCCTCATCCCTTCCCAATCCCATTCTCCCTCTCTCTTCCTCTCCCATGGCCCTACCCAAATCCACTGATAGGGAAGTTCCTCCTCCCCATCCATCTGAACCTAGCCTATTGGGTCTCATCAGGATTGGCAGCATTATCTTCCTCTGTGATATGGTAAGGGTACCCTCCACCCCCTTGGGGGAGGTGATCAAAAAGACAGCCACTGAGTTCATGTCACAGATAGTCCCTGTTCCCCTTACTAGGGTACCCATTTGGAGACTGAGATGCCATGGGCTATATCTGTGCAGAGGTTCTAGGTCAACTCCATGCATGGTCCTTGGTTGGAGTATCAGTCTCAGAAAAGACCCCTGGGCCCAGATATTTTGGTTCTGTTGCTCTTTTTTGTGGAGCCCCTTTGGGTCTTTCATCTCCCCCTTCTTTTATAAGATTCCCTGCACTCTGCCCAAAGTTTGGCTGAGTCTCACCATCTGCTTCGAAACCCTGCTGGGTAGAGTCTTTCAGAGGCCCTCTGTGGAAGGCTCCTGTCCTGTTCCCTGTTTTCTCCCTCTTCCGTTCCCATTTGCCTTTCTGAGTGAGGACTGAGCATCCTACCCATGGTCCTTCTTGCTTAGCTTCCTTAGGTATACAGATTTTAGTGCATTTATCCTATGTTATATGTCTAATATCCACGTATAATTGAGTTTATACCATGTGTGTCTTTCGGCTTCTGGAATAACTCACTCAAGATGATCTTTTCTAGTTCCATCCATGTGTCTGAAAATTTCATGATTGTAGCAGCTTTATTCATAAAAGCCAGAATCTGGAAACAACCCAGATGTCCCTCAACTGAGGAATGGATACATAAATCGTGGTGCATTTACACAATGGATAGTACTCAGCAATGAAAATCAAGGAAATCATGAAATATGTAAGCAAATGGATCGAACTAGAAAAGATCATCCTATATTACTTTTAAAAAGCGGCCCTTTAATTTGCTTTCAGTTCTTTAATATCCAATATCTTTAAAAAGCTAAATGTAACAACAAAAGAAAAAATCCAAAAGGAAATATGAAAATGCTTATATTAAATATAAAAATAATCAGGGAAGACCTGATGATGTTTGGAAGCTTTTATAGAAATTATATATTACAAAATTATACATTTTTATCTTGCTGTAGTATGTACACTATTTTTGTTGCTAGCTATGTTTTTAAAGGCACTGGTGTATTTCCTACCTTCTAAAAGATGCTTACTGGTTTCAGTCCCTCATATTTCTGATGTGTATTTACATCCCTGCTTTCCTAGTGACTGAGAAATTTTTGTCACCACCTTTAAGGGCTACTGTTCATTCAACCAATAAGGTGATTGATTAATGATGATAACTATAAAAAATGGCTGTTGTGCCAAACCAGACCCCTTATTAACTACATGTGTTAATAAGCAATAAAATGCACAGAAAACCAGATGAGAGGAAATATCCTGTAGTGTTAGCTAAAGGACAAATAACCCTAACAAGTTAAGTTTCTCTGGATACAAAATCATACCAGGGTCATGACTCCCATGCGGTCCATTTCCCTGGCAGGGCTTCTTGGTGTGAGCTTTGGCGTTGAGTGTCCACTTGGGGGAGATGAGCTGGCCAGTGATGAAGCTGTAACAGAGGCAGTGATGGAGGTACCTGGATGAACCCTTGCCAAATTCAGACCTTCCAAGCTTACACTAGCCACTCTATTCTCAATTTCTTCAGCACGCAGTTCTGTAGATTCCTTTTCTTCTTGAATTAGCCTAGAAGAGAGAATTAATTCTTTTCATTATGAGATCTCTTAATGGCAATTTAATTTCTCTTAATAAATTACTCAGTTAAGTACTGTGAAAATTTTATCTCAAATGAAGCATTTTTATTTTCTTTAGAGAATGGACAGCTTTAAGCTTCATAGAATTACCAGTTATGATTGAGAAAAATCTGTGTTTTTTTTTCCTTTCAAATTATTATGGTGTATATTTAAAACTTCAAGTTCTAAGTCTTTAGTTGCATAATGGAATTTTCCACTTGAACACCTGTTCTGCATATAATGTGTAATTTAAAACATTATCATTCATACTATGAAATAATTCATAATTAAAACATCTTCTATGTGTTTCATTTGCTCTGAATTTTAAAAATATAATGAAGCCAGGCAGGGTAGTGTATGCCTATAATCCCACTTGTTGGAAGAAAAGGGGATGTAGTTATAATAATAAGGTCAAAGCCAACTTGGGTGACATAAGAAGTTTAAGAAGAGCCCAGACACTCTCACTCTCTCTTTTTCCCTCTCTTTCCCTCTCTTTCTCTCTCTCTTCTGCTATACACACCCGCCAACACACATAGTCACAAACCCAGAATGCAAAAAAAAAGAGTATTCAAGCTATTCCACTAAATTATCTTAATTATCTTTCATATATGTTAAGCATTCCATTTTTAAGGAATGTACATGCATGTAAAAGTTGTCTACACACTTCCTAAATATTAGAAAAAACTTATTGGTCACTCTGATTCGCCAAGAATATAAATGTGCTATTAAAGTTGTTCATGATTTAATACTAATGGATAGCTTTTCTAGTATTAGGATTTTCTCTGTATTTTATCGCATATTTATTTTGATTTATCACAACAGACTTTTGTATAGGTAACATTAATAATATCATTATTAGTTATGGAAAAAATAACCCAAAAAGGTGATAGAAGTTTTTGAAAGCCAGTCAGAATGGAGGAATCTAAATATACATTAGAAATGTGAATGATATAAACTATTAACTACACTTTAACTTACATCACAGATATTTTCTCAGCTAGAAACAAAAATGAAATCATGAAAATTATACCGAGAAGCCAAGAAATTCAATTTAAAAAAATGAAGTCAAAGCTAAACAGAGAATTCTCAACAGAGGAATGTGGAATGCCAGAGAAACACTGAAAAGAATGCTTAATCAACATTCTTAGTCATCAGAGAAATGCAAATCAAAACAACCCTGAAATTCTGCTTTACATCCATCAGAGTGGATAAGATCAGAAACTCAAGTGACAACACATGCTGGAGAGGTTGTGGAGAAAGGGGAACCCTCCTCTGTTGCTGGTGGGAATGTAAACTTGTACAACCACTTTGGAATCAATCTGGCGCTTTCTCAGACAATTAGGAATAGTGCTTCCTCAAGATCCAGCTATACCACTCCTAGGCATGTATCTGAAATATGCTCAACTATACAACAAAGACATTTGCTCAACTGTGTTTGTAGCAGCTCTATTTGTAAATGGCCAGAATCTGGAAACAACCTAGATGACTGTCAACTGAGGAATGGATACAGAAATTGTGGTACAATCACACAATAGAATACTACCTAGGTGAATGAGATAAACCAAACCCTGAAAGATAAGCACTGCATGTGCTTTCTTATTTGTGTATCTTAGTTTCAAAGCTTTAGATGTGAGGTGTGTTTGTTAGCTTGACAACCCCTGATATAAGAAAAATAAAAAGGGTCCATGAGGAAGAAAGGGAGAGTTTGGGGAGAAAATTATTTGGGTAAAGGGGAGGCAGAGCAACATACAGAGAAGAAGGGGTTCAAAAAAATAAGACCTACAATGTTTTTTTTAAAAAAAAAACCATAAGAAATCATCTTTTTATGTTTGTTTAAAATTGTGTGTGTGTGTTTGTGTGTTTATAATTTAAAAGAAGGTAGGTGACAATGATCCCTCCAAAAGCTATAGATTATCTCTAAAAAAAGTTGTGAAAGTGGGTAACTTCCTTTTGACTAGGTGGCTTTTGCTGATGCCCTTGATTGCCTTTCGAAACTTGAAGCTTATACCCAACAGCTAAAAACAAACAAACAAACATGACAAACTGCATGAACTGAGCTGGAACTGACCATGAAGCCTCTTCCCTTCTAACTCTCAGAATGAGCTTCCAGGGGAGAAAGAAATCAATAGTTCTACCCAGCTGGAAAACCTCTGGACAACAATTACCAGAAAGACAAAATATGTCATAAAGTGTATCAGTCTTCTGTCTGAACTTCAGACTTTCTCAATAGGAAGGTATTTATGTCTATAGTGATGTACTATAAACCTATCCCCCAAACCTTGACCTGGTGAGAACCTTGACCTTAGAGGAGAACCTACATTCTACTTCCTAAAGCAGAAGAGTGTCTGCCTGCATTCTAAATACTTATCCTTAGACTCACAGGTAAGGATAGCTCTTACCCCTCACTAGTGATGCTTAGTTTTGAAGAAGATAGAGGCTGTTAGAGAGCCACAACTACTCCAAATGCAAGGAATACTAAACATGGGTTGTACCATCTGATACAGGTACAAAACAACCCCTTCTCAAAAGTAAGGTCCAGAGAGCATCAAGGAAGAAGGGGTGAGAAGAATAAAAGAGCCAGAGTACCAGGGTGTCTTATGTTAGATAGTTTCCTCCATAAAGCACAGTGACATTGCACCAATGAAATGTCAAGCATATGGTTCCTTAAATAAGACCTGAAAGATGACAATACCAATTGACATATCAAGGAGGTCAGGAGAAATATCCCAAGATCACAATCCTAGATGAAGAGATACAGACAACTAATAGTTGCAGAGAGAAGGTGACTCAGATTTCTCCATGCACTGCTTTTTCAACAAGTTATCCAGTCCCAAGTAATCACCTCTACATGCACACACACACACACACACACACACACACACACAGAGAGAGAGAGAGAGAACGAGAGGAGACAGACACACAGAGAGAGTAGGCATGAGGGAGGTTGGTATTCTGTATGTCTAATAAAGCATCAGGAGATGCTAAGAAAGATAGTTTGAGAAACATGTTTTAAGCATTAAAGTTTTTATTTAAATTATTTTTTAAAATTTATCCTCTTAATATCACTTGCAGCCCCTCACTCATCTCATCCTGGTCCCACCCTCCCTCCCTCTTCACCCTCATCTCCTTCCCCTAAACCTAAGAAAGGGGGAGCCCTTCTCCCCTATCAACTGACCCTAGCATATCATGTCTCATCATGACTGTCTGCATTCTCCTCCTCTGTGTCCTGGCAAGGCCATCCCACCTTATGTGGGATGAAGTGATCAAAGACCAAGTAACAGAGTCCATGGCAGAGACATTCCCTGCTCCCTTTACTAGAACAACCACATGCAGACTGAGCTGCCTATTGGTTACTTCTGAGCCCTAGGTCCTCTCCCTGCATGCTCTTTGGTTGGTGCATATTTTTCTGATGACCCTCTGGGCCCAAATTTGTTGGTTCCGTTGGTCTTCTTGTGGAACTCCTGTCCCTCTGGTTTCTTCTGTCACCCCCATTCTTCCATAAAACTTCCTGTGCTCTTCTCAAAGTTTGGCTGTGGGTCTCAGCATCTGCTTCCATTCCCTGCTGGGTAGAGTCGTTCAGAGGACTTGAACGAGTTTTCTAAGCTCTTGAAAACATCAGTATTAATACCTTATTTCTTTGTTGATTGCATCCAGTTGTTCTTGAAGCATCATAGCTAGAGTCTGGGCATCAGAATGACCACTTGGAGAGAGCAGATCCATTGAGCTAAAAATGGTCTCTCTGTCATCATCATCAATATCGGACATTTCAGTGTCACTTTCGAATGGGTGGCTGCCTAGTACTCCAATTTGCTGAGTTCTGTTCCATTCATGATCTCCAAGAGATTTAACCTGAATGATAAGTTGACAACTGAGATAATCATATTAAAAAAAATAACTAATCTGAAAACTGACAACTACATCAGAATATGTATGCATGCCTTCATAACTGCCTAGTCAAATGCAGCAATATTTTAATTTAATGGTTCAATAAAATAGTTCCTGACACCTTATGAGATGGCAAGTATTAATTGTTTACTTACATTAATGTTTCAGCAGGAACAGATTTCATAAATTTACATATAATTTATATTCAACCAGCTTTCAAGGTGGCAATCATTTTTAAGCTTTTACACTTGCAACACCTTCCCCCCCCCAGATTTCTAAATATAACTCAAGCATTTTCATTTCTTATACTAATTAGACACACCTACACTTTTCTTATGAAAAGATGAGCACATGAATGTTACCAGGTAGTATACTGAATTATAATTGTCTTCTCAAAATTCACTTAAAAGGTCTGAACATAATATTACTTCCATTATTGAAAAACAACATAATTTTATCTCTGTTGTCATGTTCATTTTTACCCTCACCACTAAACTTTTAACACAAACATGGTAATTTTAATGGTTGATGTTTTTATCTTAACAAAGTATTTTTTTATTTGAGAGTTTTGAGTAATCAAGAGATCAATTATTTTGCCAACCATGACCCCAAATAGACAGGCCTTAGAATTTTATTCTCTTAGTATAATTAATTTCACTACTTTGGTCATTCAAATTGCATTATATGAAAGATAAAATCGCATTTTGAGGTATATTGAATTAATGGCTACAAACCCGAAGTAACATTTGTGTGACCCGTTATTTTAATACCAAAGAAAACAAATTTATTTCTTTACAAGTAAGAAGAAAAGAACTGAAACTCTCTTATCTTTTATGTCCATTTATATGTCCATGTTTTTCACAAATATTTGATGCTACTGTGATGTTTTAATTTACAAGTGACCTATTTACGATAATTATCAACCAAAAATATTAAGTGCTTATTAAGAAAAAAACAGAATTTTGAATAAAAAAAATGATGGTATGGGGATAGAGAGATGGCTCAGCAATTAAAGGCTAGGCTCACAAACAAAAATGAACAAAATATACTTAGGGTAAAGAGGAGGATTTTACCTTTTATACAGCTGCATTGATTATACAAACATATGACTTAAAAGTTTGTTACGGCCACTGAATTTCTGAAATAAGTTTGCCTAAAGAAGACTTGCACAGTGACATTCCCAGGTGACATGCCAACGGTTTGTGGCTGCTGGAGAGAATCAGTCTTCTCTTGAGACAAGTTTTGATGATTTATCTAATCCCAGGAGATCAGCCCTACATCAGCAAGTTATAGTTATAAATGTGCGTGTATATAGATATATCAGTTAGGGTGCCATGAGCTTCTGAAGGAGTGAAAGTGATCGAGGAGGAGTTGAAGAGAAGAAAGGAATAAGGGAAATGATACATGTACAGTACTCATATCTGAAACTGTCTATAGAATTACAAATTATTTTATACTGTTCTAATCTTCATTAGTCTGTATGTTTCATATATGTTCTCTAAAGAGGGTGACCGATCTTAAGACTAGCTATCCTGGGTCTCTTATAATAATGCAATAATGGAATCAACAGGCTGCTTTGTATACACACATACACATATGTAGTCATAATAATTAATGAAGAGATCATGAATCTGAGACAGAGTAGGGAACACAGGTAGGGTTGGATCAGAGAGAGGCAGTGGTGTGCGTGATGGGAACACGGTATGCATGTACACCATTTAAAAACTAGATGAAAACAAATTACAGACTAAAAAGGCAGAGTAGCCGTTTATCGGGAACAGGACTCTACAGTCCTGTGGCTCCTTTAAAGGGTGTTTTTAAAATAGTAAGTATTAGCAAAACATTTTATTAATTTTAGACAAAAATATAGCTGCCAACAATATTTTGTATCCAAGCATAGCTAATATCCATTTGCTTGGCAATATAATTGTTAAGACACGGAATCTGTCATTATCTACATCTAGACCCAATTTTGAATCGGTCATTGTGCTGGCTATGTAATGTGGAATGGTTAACCTTTTGGTGCTTAAATCTTGAAATTTGTATAATGGTTTCACACAGATAATAATGGCAAATAAATAAATAAATACACAGGAAAGCTCTGGTACATGTTAGATACCTTACATTAGCTAATTTTAAAATATATCATTTTCTATCCTCAAAACTAACATATTTATTGCCTGTATTTGAGAATCTCTTCTAGTAGAAATTCTCTCTAGAACAATACCATATATTTAGCTAAAATAACTAATGCTCAAAGAAAACAATTACCTTTGGCTCATCTCTTCTCACACCCATACGGCCTCTCCTTGGTCTTCGTATCACTTTAGTGGTTCTGTAATCAGACTGGCTGTCCACAAGGGACCCGACTGAATACCTCAACTCAGCCGAGGTGTCTAGATGTGTTCTGGAAAACAAACAAACAAAGATATCAAGTCTCGCAAATTAAATTTACAACTAAATGCTTCTAAAATATGAATAAGGCAGATTCTCTCAAGCAAATAAACTTCAAGAGAGAAGAGTTTTATTCTTGTTATGTTCTTGGACATGTGTTTCAGATGGTGCAGTAAAATTTCATTCTTGTGGGTAAAGTTTATGTTCTCATTTTCTGCTACCTTATAACCTTGTTATTTCTAATTTATTTCCTATTTATTTATTTATTTATTTTACAATTTATTCACTTTGTATCTCGGCTGTGGTATCCCCTCTCATCTTCCCTCAACCCCATCCTCTTTATCTCTTCTCCCCCTATGCCCCTCCCCTAGTCCACTGATAAGGGAGGACCTCCTCCCCTTCTATCTGACCCTAGCCTATCAGGTTTCATCAGGATTGGTCACAGAGGAAGATGCTTCAGTCAGTTCTTATTATTTTCAGTGTTCTAGTATGATGAAGCATGCTAACATTAATAGTCAAATTCTATTGATTTCAACTGTAGACATCATGTATGGTTTTACAATTTATTGCAATGTTTTTAATGCTTCATGTTGTACTTGTGGAAAATGTACCATTCAGAACTTTTATGTTTTATAAATTATAGAGAAATTCATCAACATTTTTAGAACCTACAGTGTTCAGTTGTCCATCTTAGGAAAACACTAAAATACTTGCTTCACAGTGAATAATCTTATTTTAGTAATTAGCTAGGATTTTAGTTTGGAGTAAATCATTATTACAAGATGAAGACAAATCCTGGTAATCACACTCGATGCTGCAATTTGCTTAGAGATGAAATAGGTCTAAAATTACCATTGAAAAATATCACCACACTGTTTTCAGCAAACATTGTAATAAGGTATACTGCAATTGCAACATAAGAGTCGGGCACACTGTCTGTATACAGATTTAAAGCAAATTCGGCTTATTCCTGTAATCATGATGATGATAACAAAAGTGATTTGGTGCTGTCACAAAAAATGAAATCACAGATCATCACTAGGAGGTGTTTTCTCTTCAATTTGAGGTCTGGCTGAGGTGGCACACTCTCCATTAGCCCACTTTGATATTAGAGATAAGCATTGTATATATTTGTCAAGATTTATAAAGTTTGGATGAGCTCCAGCAGATTGCAGTAGTAGGATATGATGATGTAACTTACTGAAGACCTAGTTTTACCAGATGCTGAATTAGATTAAATGAAATAAGGAACCATTCTTCAAACAGAGGACGCGTATTGTTTTGACAATGAACATGAACTGAATGGTGTTCACGGTATTGAATGAGTCATACATAAAAGGAAACTAACCAAGCCATACTCAGAAATGACATAACTCTTGGTCTTCAGTCCCTTGGGTAGACGTTTGCATTTTGCGAACATCCAGATTAAACTTTAGTTAGCATTATTTTCTCAGAAAGATGTACCTTCTACACAGTGACGACGTTATCAGTTCTAGTGAGCCACTGGGTGAAAGGATAGACTCAAGACCCACAAACCTCCTACGCCAGCAGAGAGAGCCAAGGTCCGTGTCCCCAACGGCTACTTTGGGCATCACAGTGGCGTTCCTAACACTACAACTTTCCTCATTGTTTTGTTTTGTTTTCTCTGAATTTTATCATTTTAAAAATTGTGAAACAAGGAAAATTTTACACATCAGCATTGTGCCTACAACACCTTGGTGTCCCCTTGAAGTCATTATAATTTAGGACTTCTTAGCGCTCAGAATCATGTTAACTATTTGCTCCTTCCGGCCTTTCTCATCAAGCTTGACTGAATAGCATTCAGTTCCTTCATAGCTCACACTTTATTTCATATCTGAGCCTTTGAACACACTGTTTCTGCTAGAACAGTTTCTTAACACTTTTATATATCTAGCATTGAGTTTCAGCTTTAATGTCCAATTGCCAAATACTATTCTATTTTTTTTTTTCTTATTTCATCTTTGCAAGAGTCCACAAAGCAGCATCCCACGGTTTCCTTTCAGCAACATATTTTAACACAACTGAAACCCTAGTGCATCCCTGTTTGACAAATAAAACATGGCAAATAGATCCCTGGAGCCAGCACCAGTCTAGAAGAGGCATTGCACAAACTTCATATAAAAATTTTTGCTTGCCTCTCGACTTTTTGTCACATTTTTTAGCTTGATCTCTAACAAAAGAAAACAGAGGCTGTATCTCTGCTCTATTTAAATTTTCAAATCATTTTGTACATAACTTATGAAAGAGTTTTAGGAAGTCTAAACAAGTTTGAAAAAAAGTCTTTCATTCCTTTAAACAATGATTTGTATGGATTTTCAATGTAACCGTATTACCAAATTTTGTAAATGCTTACCTGTGATATGACTGCAATAATGATCCTTTTCTAAGAAAATTCACTTGAAAAGTTAGTGTGATGACCTGGATATATTAATTATCTATCTATATATATGTAATTATATAATATATAATCATATATTATATATTATATAATTATTATGTATTATGTAATACATAATTATATATAATATATAATATAATGCATAATTATATAATATATAATATATAATTATATTATATAATTATATTATCTATGTAATATAATTATATGTAATATTATATAATATAATTATATATTATGTATTATATATAATTAATATATCTAATTAATAATATATATGAAAAATATATTGTGAGAATCTGAATATGAAAAATTATTTCCCATACTAAATGGCAAACATGTCAATCTGAAGTCTAGGAATATGGATTTTCTAATACATGGTCTTGTAACCAACTCTTACTTCCTTGAATAACTGATTTTTATGGGATCAACAATCTTTTCTGTAGATGGAGGCCATGATTTCAGGCTATCAGGAAACCTCACTATAGCAATGGAACATTTTGTATTTTTAAAACCCTATTTCTGAGACATAATTCAAAAGAAATATGGACATGGCATTTGGACATATTAGAACATAATTGATGTGCTGATAAGACTTTGATTTCTTTATGCACTGACTCCTATGATAGTTCAGCAGCTGTTCTCTTTATTGTTATTGTCATCATCATCTTTCTCTCACATTCTGTGGACACATATCAATAATTTAGTCATATAAATGATTTTGGAGGTATCTGTGGACACAGCACTATACTGTATTTCACATACTAAACTAAATTTAAAAACACTCCACTATTGAATATTTTGTTAATTTAGATTTCTTTTGGAAAGAGTACCAACTCTTCAGGAACATTTTATTATTATTATTATTATTATTATTATTATTATTATATTATTCAATGATAATATTTTTGAATGTAAAAATAATCTACATGTATGTATTTGCCAGGTGTACATGCATGGTGCCAATAAAAGTCAAAGGAGGGAGTCTGATCCCCTTAAACTGAGTAACAAATGGTTTAAGGAAACCCATGGTATCCATATGAATCTTTATCTCTGCAGAAGCAACAAATGTTCTTAAACCACTGAGCTCTCTCTCCAACTTACCCTCTCGAAACCTTTAGTTTATATTTGATCTTGTCATTGAAAAATGAATATTTAGGTAAACCTTCATTTTTACCAAGAGTAAACCATAGGCCATGAAGAATGTGTGATGCTGTGACAAGTTATTAGCAAAGTAGGCATACATTTTTGTTCTTGTGAAGATAATATTCTTAATAATAAAAGGGTGGAATTATAAAATGCAATGATTGTCAAAGTTTCAAACGTTATCACTCAGTGTTTTTTACAAAATATGTACTTGAATTAATTTCATTGCTTCTTAACAAACAGAAGGAAAAACTAAATTGCACATATATTATTATCAAATGTATCTACTTATCATCCTACATATTTATCTACCTAATAACTAATCATTTCATGTCTTCTTTCTTTAATAATGGTATGAAGAACAGATGAACATGGTTAAACTCAAATGAATGCTTCTTGTTTTTCATATGTAATTCCAGTTTTCATAATAATTTTCAATTGATACAAACAGGAAGATGTTTGTTCAATCATTTTAAGAACCTATCATGCTTTTGTGTTGAGTCATTAGGAAAATAACAGATCTGAAAATCAATGGAATAAAACTGAAGGCCCAGACAAGAATCCACACACCTATATACATCTAATTTCTGATAGAGGGCAAAAATGCAGACTGGTAATATGTAAAAACAAAGGGTGTTGGTCAAACTGGATGGACACCTGTACAATAATCTAAATAGATATATACTTACTACCCTTCACAAAACTCAACTCCAAATGGATCAAAGACCTAAAGACAAAACCAGATTCACTAAATCTGATAGAGTAGAAAGCAGGAGATAGTCTTCAACTCACTGGCACAAGAAATACATTCTGAACGGAACAGCGTTAGCACAGGCACTAAGATCAACAATTAATAAGTGGGGCCCATGTAATTGAGAAGCTTCTCCTCAGCAAAAGACACAGTCATTCAAAGAAACAGGCTACAAAATTGGAAAAGATTTTTTTTTTACCAACTACAAATTTGATAGAGGGCTAGTATAAAAAACATACAAAGAAATAAAAAAACCCAAGATATCAAGAAAAAATAACCCGATTAAAAATGAAGTATATATGTATAGACAGAAACTCAATGACTAAGAAATACTTAAAATAATTGTTCAACATCATTAGCCATCAGGGGAATGCAAATCAAAATTCCTTTGAGATTTTATCTTATACTCTTCAGGGTGGCTAGGATTGATTTTAATAAAGGAAATGCTCATACTGCCAATGCTGTGGACTAAGAAGAACACTGATGCATTGCTGGTAGGAGTACAAACTTGTACAACCACTATGGAAATCAGGGCCACGTTTCCCCAGAAAGCAGGAAATTGATCTACCCCAACATTCAGCAATTATTTTCTAGGGATATACCCAAAGGTACTTCATCTTACTACAGAGACAATTACTCAAACATATTCATTGCTTCTCTATTCATGATAGTCAGACACTGAAAACAGTTCATTTTCCCTTTAACAGATGAATGGATAAACAAAATGTGATATATTTACATAATGCAACATTACTAAGCAATTAAAATGATGAAATTACTAAATTCTCAGGAAAAGTGGTGGAACTAGAAAAATATTATCCTGAGTCAGTTATCCCAGACCCAGGAAGTCAAATATGGTATGTATTCACTTAATTTTAACGTTAGTTTTTAAGGCCAAGGTAACCAAACTAAAATCCATGCACCACAGAGGATGGGTATGTATTAATGGAATAGGGAGGGAACAGACTAGATAGTTATGAATAGAAGGGAAGGAGGTACTGGATCAAGTGAGGAAGACAAGTGTAGATGGAAATGAGGGAGGAAATATAGCGAGAGACAGATAAATTAAATTAAGAGCCACATGAGGGATAGTATGAAAACGTAATACAGTAAAAGCTTCATATTATATTTGAAGGCTATATAAATGAAATTGCCAAATAATGCGGAGACAGAAACCCAATGTACAATTTTGTCACCAAATGAAGTTTTCAGTATTTGGTTTGGGCTACATTTCATTGAGTTGGTGGCCAATATCTTCCTATGAGAACCTATGAACAACCCAGGCTGTTGCCAAGACTGTAGAAAAATTGCTTTCCACAAGCTTACAGAAAGTCCCTATTGCTGAAGATAATGCCTACACAATTCATTAAATATGGAGAAGTTGAACTGGTGCCTACCTAGAACCTGTATCCACAGGTGCTAGCATCTTTGATATAGGAAGGTACTCTGCACATTACCAAAGAAAAAAAATGTACCACCAACCCAGCTTAAAAAAAATCCTTTGATCTACAATGGAAAAGTAGCCAGTGTTCTTAACCGCTGAGCCATCTCTCCAGGGGAAACCAGCACTTGCACGCACGAAATGCTAGGGAAATGGCAGAACAAAGCTTGTGGGAATAATCAACCAATATCTGATTTGATGTAAGCCCACTTCATGATTTGGAACTCATACCTGATGCTGCTTGGCTGATAAAATATCAGAGACTAGATAGCACATGGGCCTAGGATAAAACCTACTACTACAAAAACTACTGTTCCACAGGAAGAAATAGCATTAAAATGACTTTAATGACATTCTGCTATAATCATAGACCAGTTCATTGCTCAGCCATAATAAGAGAATCATCTTTCTACAGCAGATGGCAATTTGTAAATACAGAGACTACAGCCTGACTATAGTCAGTATGAGAAACCTTGGAACACTCAGCACTAAATGGGATGAATCCATCAAGTCCCTCCCCTAATGGCTCAGGGAATCCTATAGAAAAGGAGGTAGAAAGGGTGTACTGGGCATAGACTACTGAATACGCTAAGAAAACAAAACTCTCTAACACCAACAGAATAATACATACAGAAACTCAGAGACTGAGGTATGTACTGGTCCTTACTGTATATACTATGGCTTCCAATTTAATGTTTGTATGGGATTCCTGAGTGTGTGAGCAAGTGGCTTTCTGAACATCTCCATATATTTCTTGTGCTGTTTCATGTGCATCTTTCATTTTGTTTGTTTTGTTCTATTCTGATGTGTTAGTTTTTGTTTCATCTTATTATATTATATACATTTGTCTCTTAGAACTGTTTTCTAATTAGAGAAAGGGGATGGATCCAGATGGGAGGAGAGATGCAGAGGAAATGGATGGCATAAATGGAGGGGGACTAAATTATAATCAGCATATATTATGTGGCAAAAATAAATTTTCAATATAAAATAAAAGATAATTTTATAAAAACTAAAAGCTAATGCTTCCTCTTGAAGTACAATGCATTTTATATGTCCTCTTATTTTTCATTTAAGAATTACTTCTGCATTTATAACTTAGACACCGTACACAAAAGATTTTCAGTTATATTTTGAATGCATATCTTCAGAGGATTTCTAAATTAGTAAGTTATCTTTGAATTCAGAATCTAATATTATATATTAAATTACTACAATGTCTACTGAGAAATATGAGATGTTTATTTTGTGTGAGGAAGCATTAAAATATAAGAAAATTTACATTGTTCTTTGCTTAACCATAAAGTAAACATTTAACTTATTGTTACCTTGATATAGTGGGTTCAATTAGAGAGCCAGTTCTCATTTTCATTTGGTCAAGTTCAGATCTTAACTTCTCAATTTCTTCTGCTAGTCTTTCCTAAAAATCAAAAGGTAGTTACTCAGATGATGGTCACATCCGATGTATCAGCAATAAATCATAAATAAACACTTATAAATATTTAAAAAGGAAAATATGAAAATTTATTGAAGAAAACTTCATATAATCAGAAAATATACTTGTGTTTACTTTTCAAAATGAATATGCCAACAACAGAAGTCAACAATAACACCTCTATTCCTTTGTGTTTATTAATCCTAAATATTGGCAAATTTTATGAGATTATTAAGATCATGAATACTTACAGATATTTCACATGAAATGCAAAAGTGAATGTGATGGCAACTCTTTTGGTTTTCAACTTGACTACAACTAGAATTAACTAAAGTCCAAGTTCTGTTTTCGTCTGTGAAATAATTTTTTAATTAATTAATTTGAAGTGAGGAGACCCACTTTTATTCCAGAACTTTTGAAGGTGGAAGATACTTAATCCTGAATTTTTGAGGTGGAAGGTACAGCTTCAATCTAGGTCACCTCTGTTTCTGTCAGCCTACGTGAAAGACACGTAAGAAGGAAGCTTGCTCTTTGCATGCTTTCTCTTGAATTTTACTTTTTTTTTCCTCAGTCATTAGAGTCTGCTTCTTCAGGATTCCAGTGTGTAGTGAAGACTAGCTGAGATTTTCAGCCTTGTGAACTGAATTACTTTATTTTTGGACCTTCTATTTATAGGCAGCTGTTTTGTTGTACCATATATTGTAAGCCATTCTAATAAATCCTCCAGCCACATATGTGTGTGAGTGTTCATGTATGTGTGTGTGTGTATGTATATATAAAAATATATATGCAAATACATATATTTCAAAGAAACCCAATATTACAGTGAATAATGAATAGATAAAGCATATTTATGATTGGAAGACTAAGCATGAAGAAAAGGCTGTCAATAACCTAAATGCAATCTTGTTTGTGTTTCGCTATATATAATTATTTCAGACTAGTATTAAATACCTCAGAGTGTAAGTTTGTATAGATTAGAGTTGTATCACAGCTATTAAGTAAATACTCATTAAATTACTTCATAATGTTTTTACTTGATTTTAATACGTGTGTTTTGAGTTCTTAGTTTCTATAAATTCTCTCTCAGTAGCCAACTCTTAATATTTCGTTTGATTCATATTTCTTTTCCTACCACATTGTAACTGGGTTTAATGAGAATGATCCCCTTAGGCTCAAATATTTGAATGCTTAGTCTCCAGTTTGTGGAACTGTTTAGAATGGGTTAGGAGTGTGGCATTTTTGGAAGAAACATGACCTTGGACATGGGCTATGTGGTATCAAGAGGGCACAATATTCCAGTTAGTGTCTTTTTTCTTCTTCTTTGTGGATCAGATTTAAACTCTCAGCTCCTGCCCCAATGCCACGCCTGTGCTAGCTTCCACGAACCACAGCTGATCATAGACTCTTAATGTACATTGGTAGAAAAGACAACAAATAAAGACATACATAGAATGTAGATTTAGTAAAATTACCACTGTACTAAGGGAAAAGGAATGTATGGAAGACACTAAATCATTTTAAAAAACTCTTTGGCCTTTTACTATGAGTAGTAAAAGGGGTGAATGTGAGAAATCTTGACAGAGAAGTATTGTAGCATGATGACTGCAAAGCTCTGAATAAATGCTTGCATAAAATTGGGGGCAGGGAAAAAGAAAAATTATTTGGAGTTCTCTAAAATTATATCAGCAGATTCATCTGATGGTCATGAATGTTCACTGGGACAAAATGGATAGATTTTTATTATGTTCTGATGATATAACTTACAGAATTTATCTGTTAGGTTTGACAAAGTAAATATTACTTTGAAACATGTATATTCAAATAAATAATTTGCTTTAAATATTTTCTTGTTTAATTACTTAATTGTATTATTTTCGGAAAATTGTTCACTGAGTTTTCTCTTCTGTGTACCTAGTACATAATGAATGCACTGCCTTTCCTTAATGTGCATTAGTAGATTTTATTTATGTTTACTAACGGGGGTGGATGTAATTTACTCAGAAAATTGCTGGTCATGTTGGCCGGGTTAGGTGGCAGTAGTTTTTGGCATATGAGAATACATTGTATTCTCTGTGCAGAATTGACATGCTGAATAAGAATTTTTGTGTCCAAATGGAAACGTGAGTTGGCCCAGAAATATGAAAATGTCTTCCTGTAAAAGTACCCAGTAGGTGATCTAAATTAAGAAGTGCTTAAGCAGGATAGACATTGGAAGTAGAAACAGACAGGGAACAGGACAAAAGCCCTTCACATAGGCCCTCTGAAAAACTCTGCCCATGGGGGTATCGAAGCAGATGTTGAGAGTCATAGCCAAACTTTGGGCAAAGTTCAGGGAATTTTATGGAAGAAGGGGGAGAGAGAAAGACCTGGAGGAGACAGGAGCTCCACCTGGAGACTAAAAGAGCCAAAAATTCTGGGCACAGGAGAGCCCAGCCAAGACTCACGAATCAACCAAGGACCATGCAAGAAGAGGACCTGTACAGAGGTAGCCCATGGCAGCTCAGTCTCCAAGTGGGCTCTCTAGTGAGGGAAGCAGGGTCTGTCGCTTGCATGAACTCAGGAGCAGGCTCTTTGATTACCTCTCCCTTGGGGGAGCAGCCATACCAGGCCACAGAGTAAGACAATGCAGCCAGCCCTGATGTAACCTGATAGACTAGGGTCAGAGAGTAGGGGAGAAGGACGAGGGGAGGGACATAGGTGGGGAGAAGAAGGGAGAATGAGTCCAGAAGGAGATGATGGAGGGGGATGAAACAGGGATATAAAGTGAATAAGTTGTAATTAATAGTAATAATGATATGATGATAATGATCAAAAGGGAAAAAAATAAAAAGAAATTCAGGAGATCAAATAAGCCTGTCAGGGACTGAACAAGAAGAGCTTCAGAAAGCAGTGTAAGTATTTTTGATTTCAAAGATAAAGTTAGGGAAAAAAATGAGAGATGACTTGGGATGCAGAAGATATTGTGGGTTGTGATCCTAGGCATCTGAGTGGACGTTTGAACAAGTATAGGTGTGCTGTGATCAGTGAGTATACTTAGCTGTATGAAACAATAATCCAAAAATGATGCATGGCCTAGGAATACATTCTATGGAGATTGACATTATCAAGGACATAATGCATGAGATGACTTGCAATGTTGGTTGCTTGGACAGGATGCTGAAGCTATAGGCTTGAGTAGGTGCTGGGGAGTAGGCACTGAGGATCTTGCCAGAAGCACACAGAACTTTAAATAACTTAACACTGCATAACAAGATCAAGTCCAAAATTCACAATCTGGCCATAACTACTGCACTGAACATGTGATACTTCCAGCAAAATTCTGATGATTCATCTAGTCTCTCATGCTTGGTTCCTCTGTGCTGTCAGGTAACATCCAGCCTCCTCCACCGGACCACTAGCTGTTCACTAAATATGTCTACGAGCCTACTAAAATATTGTCTCCGCTGGGCAACCTTTCTTAACCATTCAGTGATAATTTGATGCCATCCTTCAGCTCCGTGCAGCAGTGCTCTATTCTACGTATCAGAAAAGTATGGGCATCCTGACTGTGAACCAAATGATGACTGTTTTCAAATTATCACGTGTATTGTGTTCTATAAACTTGCTAAGTTTTCTTTTCCAGTCATATTTTCAGTACTTTTTATATTATTGTAGTCCTATCAGATCTTTAATACTTTCTTCCTCCCTCTTTTGCCTCCTTTCGTTTTTTTAACTCTCCTCCTTCCTTCCTTCCTTCCTTCCTTCCTTCCTTCCTTTATTTATTTTGATTCATGCCTTTTCACCCTGCTTGTCTTTTATTTCTTTCTGGGTGTTTCCAATACACACATAGAGGATGTATATTAAATGGCATTTTAAATGAAAATTTAAGGAAACAAGGCTAGTGAAGTAGGAAGCTACATGTTACTATTTCAGCTTTTTTGCTAGCCTCTTAAGCCAACTTGCATGGCGTTGTCATCCTACAACATGAATGGCTAGTCCTCATCAACGTTAAAGTATCACACTTATGAATAACGCCCCCCCTCCAAAAAAAAGTACCAATGGTCATGCTGTGTGTTCTGTGCTTACGAGGTCAGCAGCACCTTCTAACCTTGCCTGATTCTTCAGTCACTTCCTGAGTCCCTGAAGCCTCTTTACATCATCAGTGTACTATGACCTCTACCATCTGTGGCTCACTGGACTGACCCTTGGTTTCTGCCATTCTGAATCACTATTTGCAAAGTACGCGTCTTCTCTCATATTCTCAACCACCTCAGAAATAAGATAATACCAGGAAATATTTAATGACGTAACTGTATAATAGGTGCTTAGTACGTTTTTGTAGTGATAACTCCTTAAATCACAAAATTTAGAGAACATTTTTTTAATTTTATTTCTATAAGGTTCAAACCAGTGCAAGATCATACTGATTAGTGGAGATATTGATTAATAATAATTTAAAACTAAAATTAGTTGAGTTTCCAGAGTGCTAATATTCAGTGAGTTAATGCTAAAAACTTCTCAATTTCTGCCTAAATGCATTCTTTGCTATAAACATAAGAAGTTAAAGTTGTTTTAAAATCTAACACAAAATTATTTTTATCATACTTATTTTGTAATATATATTCATCAATGAGAATAAGATAAGTGGGCTTCCATAATACCTTATCATGTAGAGATTCTTCAAGATTTTTTCTGAAGGTTTCTGATTCTTGAATCAAAACATTCTATGGAAAAAAGAAAGATGCAATATGCTGAAAATATTTAAAATGTATGTGAATACTCTAGTACTCTAGAGCCTCTTACTGACTACTTCCTTGGTAAATCTTTTTCCTGGTTTCTATGGAAACCAAGTTCCACTGAAATCTTCAAAAGTGACACTCAACATTTTGCAAAATAAATTATTTAAATGAGAAATGCTATTTTGCTCTACTTGGATAGATAAACAACGTAAATATTACCCTCTGATTTTTCACAAACTTTATTTTAGATGGGAAATAAGCGATTCAACTGTTAGCCAACTATGAGCAGTATGCTTTGATCTCCTAATATGTCAACAAATCAAAATTTGTTAATATTTTGTTAAAACATTTTCCTAGTTTTTTCTTGCTTGTATGTCAATGGGAAATGCCTGAATAAGAGAGTGAGTGAAATTCTGTTTAGATTTCTGAAATAATTTGTACCCTCTGGATTAGCTCTGAGGTTGGCCACCAGCTCTAACAATTAGGCTTGGAGTGCTCGATTTGATGCTGTTTTGCTATCTATCTGCTGCTTCAGCCTATCTGTTCCTTGCTATTCACCCTTTTTCCTTTTGCTTGCCACACACTCAATAAACTCACTCATTCAAAACCAAAAAAAAAAAAAAAAAAAAAAAAAAAACAATTCTAATTGGTATGATAGGTTCCAGTTACTAATGTGACAAACATGATTGTGAATCAAATTTCAGACTGACTGAAGCAAGTTTCTTGAAACAATGCAGTTGAAAATAGACATACCCAAACCCCCCAATGCTAGCAATAATACTCCTCTTGCTGCCATGGCCTCTCTCATTGTTGGCTCTCAGGGTTGTTAGTTGTCAGGTAGCATTGTTTAATCTACCTGATTAACACAGTAGTCTCAAGTAAACCCATACTCATTATTTATTTTTCTCTCTAGTATATTTAACAAACAAGAAGGTAATTAAAATTTTAATTACTTTTTATTACATAGCACAGCATATTTTGATACATTAGCTTCTTCCAAACATACTGATATATGATGTTTATCATGTGCCATGCAGTTACTCATTCAATACATGATGTTATAGCATCTTATTGAAACCATTTACTCACTTCCTAAAACTGTGGTCTTAGGCTAGGGAAGGTAGGTTGAATGCCTGACACAAACAGTGAGAGCAGCAGGCTAGGAAACAGCAACCTGGATAATATGGCGAAGCACCCCAGTGCTTCCCTCGCCGTCTGCAACCGTACCTTCTCTTCCAAGGCAGCCATTCTTTCCTTCAAGTGAAGTTGTAGGCGCTCATTGGATTCTGTCAGAAGCCTGTCCACAGTATCAGATAACCTTTTATTATGTTCCTCATTCATTTTCTCTCTTTGTCTAGCCTTACATTTAAAAAAAAAAGAGAGAAAATATAGTTGGCATGAAAAAAAAAACACTCACAACTGTTCGAGCTTAATTTTATAATTTTGTTGGTTTTATGCTGAATATAATTTTATGCAAATTTTTTATTAAATTTGTAGCAACTGTTTTTTTCAAATGGCTAGAACATAACCATATGATTTTAAGCACAGCTTCTAAATTACAATGCAACCAGTCCTAATGAGACCTGAGAGCCTAGGATCAGATAGTAGGGGAGGAGAACCTCTCCTATCAGTGGACTAGGGAAGGGACATAGGGGGAAAAGAGGGAGGGAGGGTGAGGCTGGGAGGAGACAAGAGAGAAGAGAGGAGGGCTACAGCTGGGATACAAAGTGAATGAATTGTATTAATAAATAAATAGAAATTATTAAAAGTATGCTTTCCTTTGATATGCAGTTTGTTGATTAAAACACTAATGGTGTTTTAATCTTCATACATACTCTTTGAAAGCTTCATACATACTCTTTGAAGTTCTTGATTCTTCTCTTCAAGTTGACCCTCTAAGTGTCTCATACGTTCTTCAATATTTCCATGTCTCTCTTCAGCCTGTCAAGAAATATGAAGAGTAGACCTAAAGTGTAAGATGAGTTAATTCTTCCCATATCAATAAACAGAAATAAAATGTAAAGCAAGCTACTACCAACTGCCAACATAGTTTCCAAAAAATAAACTTTCTTTAAACAGGCAGCTGAACAGCATTGCTTGAAATGTGTCAGCTAACAAAGGCCTGTTAACATCCAAGCATCAGCAAAACACTGGAGTCATTTATGAGCAATGAAATCAGCCAGATGTAACATGCAGACTGTGCGTGGTTTGAACACAAACCTGCCACTGTCCAGTCTTAAGCCCCTGAAGCACTGAACTGCACAGATGGTCGATTATCAATAAATAAAAGTAACATAATTTTTATAAATAAAAAGAAAAAAAAACTTAGATGGATTCTATTTAGCGATAGAAAGTAAAGTCCAGTAGGACTACCTTCCTACGTATGGAGATCATTTCTTGTAGTTTAGCTTCCATAACATATTGATAATCATCAGATGAGGTAGAAGAGGTTGGATCAGACTAACAAGTCAAGGAAAAGGAGAGGGACAAAATTGAAAAAATCAGAACTAAAGACACTGACACCAAACAGAACATAGTACAGAATGCTTAAAATAAAAGTGACAGCAAATTCAATACTTTAATCGACAAAACTTTATGTAGAAAGAACTACTTTGGTATCTAGTGAAGATAATGCAGTTAATGGTTATAAATGGAAGACAATGATATGCTCAAATAAAAAGCTGTGAACCTGAGGTATGGAGGGTTAGTGACAGCTGGCCGTGAAGGACCGCTGTACAGGATGAGTTAAAGCAACTCTGGAAATGACATAATGTAATAACTGGAATTTTGAGAAATGAAACACTTGAATGTCTCTGATAGATATGTAGTCACTTGTCTTTTGTTTTTTCATGTTACTCGAAAAAAAAAAAACTGATATAAACCTTGCATTTCCACATTGAAAACGGTTCTTTGCTATGACTCAGGGATTTCGTATTTGGATCTGGAGTATATAAGGCCTCGTATGCAGACCTCAGAAGGAAAACTAAGCTGCAGGATGTGTTAGTAGAAAAGTTCTTCAATTAAAGCAAGGTTGAGTTTGCTCAGCAACAGTGGTCCACGTAAGAGATGACTCCTGTACCCAATGCACATTGCCCAAGGCCACAATGGTCTCATTCTCAAGCATAATTTAATTTTTTTTTATTAAAATTTCTCTGCTTATAAGGAGATAATAATGTCTTGCGGACAAGAAACTTTTGTTGAATGCTCAAAAATCACACTAAAGATCACACCAAAGTGTATCTACATTAATTTGTTGCTATGGAAACAAAATAGTTCCCCAGGGTGAGTAGGAAGCACAGAGCCTTTGTGAGTTAATGATTGTCTAGGGCTGGGATTAGTTACATGTCTTGTTGTCAAGATACCACAAGTGTAGCGTTAACACATGGCACTTTGCTGAGAGCTGAATTGTATTAGCATGTTATGCAGAAGTACTTACAATACTACATCAAGATTTTAATTATAATCACAAGTTAAATAATTATGACACCAAAACATTATGTCAGCAATACAATTTTAACTATATTGGCTCATTCTGATATGTGAAAATTATTTTAAACTAGTTTAGGATTATAAGCAAACATTGCATGCAGTAACTGAAAAGAAATAGTAATAAGTTTAATATACATTTGTTCTACTTTGTACAACAAACTCCAATTTACTCTAAGGAGTGGCAATGAACATTTCAAATCTGATGTATTAGTATAAGTTATGTTTTATCATTCATCCTGAGCATTTTCCCTCATAAATTGGTTTTATAAATATGGATCACCACAGTTTCCTCCCCAGTGTCACACACAGGTTTCCAAATAGAAACAATGAAACCTACGATGATCTTCAAATACAAGCACATGAAGTTTGTATTATTTAACTATTTTCATTGTTTCAAATTTTATTCATATGTGTGCTTCTGTGTGTGGGTTAGCGTGTGTGACTGCAATGTTGTGGAAGGTAGGAAGAGGGTGGCAGATAAATGGAACTGGGTTTTCAGGTGATAGTGAAAGCTAACGGATCTGATTGCTGTGACCTGAACCAAGGTCTTCTATATGCAATCTTTCTATCGATCTGTTTCTATACCGTTTAGAAATTGTAAGTCCCACCGAGGAAAAGTACAGATGATTGGTGAATAAGTTGTTGGAATTCTGGGACCTAAATTTGTAATTGAGCCTGTATATTTTATGCAGGTTTAAGTTATTAAAAATAAGTAAGTGACTGATTCAGAAGAGTGCTGTGAATATGTGAACTTCTAGAAGTTTCTCCTTAAAAAATACAAGTTCTTTAACATTTTTAAACCTTCTCATGCTTTTTTCCTTCACTAAAGAACTTGCAAAACCATTCAGAAGATGCACTTCAGATTCAAAACACACGTTCTGACATTTCTAAATTATGTTATTGCTGAAATGCTTCATTAGTACTGAAATGAATGAAATGCCTCATAAAACTCGAGAAGAGTTATGTTCTACTTGAGGAAATTTGGATTTTAATTAAACAGTAGGTACAACAAATAATAACATTGGGAGTCCAGAGTGATCTTTGATGGTTAATTATAGGCAAAACAGATCAAATTTATTTTTATTTATGGCCATTAATTGAGAATTCCTTCTAAAAGGTTTAAACAAGCTTTACCTACTTTGCATCTCTAGCTAGATGATTAAAAAAAACAACACAGTCCTATAATCCAAACAACAAATCCAGTCATCATCTCTAAGACCAGAAGTTTTACCCAACACTACTGTGCTGTGTTGCTCTTAGACTTGTCACAGCACAATTGTAGCAGCTGACACAAGCCCAATAATGAAAAGAGTGAATCTTCTATTTGCCCATAAGGTGTTTACCTTGGTTTCACTCTTTGACATAGGGAAATCTCAAATGAGTTAAGATTTTAGCAAAAAAAGCAGAGTGCCATTATTAGTGTCAGGGGTTGCCCTCTACCCTGGGGTGGATCTCAGGTTGGGCCAATTATTATTTGGATTTTCCTTCTATCTTTGCTCCCTCCTTATCCTTACACTTCTTGCAGGCAGGGCAATTTTGGGTTCACAGGTCTGTTGGTAAGTTGTTGATCCCCTCCTTCCACTAGTCCTACCTGGCTAGGCTGTGGTCACTTCAGTCTTCATGTCCCCTCCCTGTTAAAAAAGCTAGAATCACACCCATATCCTCCCAGGCGCCTACGCTGCAGCAGGCCTCCAGCTTGACCACGAGATGCCCCTCTACAGTTTCTCTTCTTGTCCCCAGCCCTCTCACCTCTCACCCCCATATTCCCCACATCTGATCCCCACCCCATCCTTGTTTCTTTCTGCATTCCACCTCCGGCCCAGTTTCCCTCTGTTCATTCACTTCTGCTGACAGGAGCCTAACTTGGCTGTCTTCTGGAAGGCTCCAGCCAGACAGAGCTAGGATTTGCAGCCAAGCATGGGGTAGAATTATGGGGGTCTTGAGAAGTTTTGGGGAAAGATGGAAGGATCTAGAGGGGACAAGAACCTCATAAGAAGACCAACAGAGACAACCAACCCAGTCACATGGAGGCTTTCAGAGACTGAGACATCAACCAAAACATGCATGATCTGCACCTAGGCCCCCTGCACACATGTAACCGAAGGGCAGCTTGGTCTCAAATGGGGTGCTTGTCGAGTGGGCAGGGATGGGGGGCGCTGGTTCTAACATGGACTGTATTGTCTGCTTTTGGAGCACTTCGTCCTGGCAGGACTGTCTTGCTCTTAGCCACAGGGGATGAAGAAATGCTCAGTCCTCTTGTGACTTGATATGCTGGGGAAGGTTAATAGGGGTGGGGTGAAGGGGCTTTCCATTTCTGGGGGAAAAAGAGGGGAAGGGGAAGGAGGGAAAGTGCTGGGACTGAGAGGAGGGGGCATCTATGGGATGTAAAGTAAATAAACTAATATAAAAAATTTAAAAGATTTTAGCAAAATAATGACAGAAATTATTGAGAAGAATGTAAATACATTCAGAATGAAGAATAGAGTTAGTAAAGGAAAACCTTAAAAATGAAGTTATAGCTAGACAAAAATAAATACACACATTCAATTAAATACTTGATTAGTTGCTGGAATATCATTTAAAAACATAAGAGAAAGAAATCTGAGGCTTAAGCTAAGTAGACATTTCGTAATTTAGAGTAGTCAATAGCACAAAGAGTAAGAAAAAGACCACTGATAATAATGACAGTATATTGACTATGAAGTGAAATTCAAGGAAATTGAAATATTATTTAGAGTATCTCTGACCATTCTGAGTTATTCTATGATGAGGGCAAGATGGCTGAAGTCAGAGTGTTCAGAGGAACTGAGTCATCCTCAGTTCTTATGGACTCACTGTAGGATAACAGATATGACTTTAGTGGTTAGGAATCTACAAAACAAAACACTCTTCAGTAATATAAAAACTGTCATATACACCTGAAATACATTGTCACTAGAGAAGTTGTCGGAAGCCAAAGTGATGGGAAGCAAAGAATAAATTACACACTAGTAGAGGAATTTAAAAATAAATGCTAAATGCTTTCTGAAATATTGAAAACTCAGAGAGCTCCGATTGAGGAAGTTTATTCACCATGGTAATTCCTTTTGTATAATAATAAAAGTGTACCCTAATAAAAGTGATGAAGATTTGTGGGATGATGATAGTAATAACAGAGTCAATGTTTAGGGTTTCTATATCATAAAATAATGATTTAGGACTATTTCATTTAAAGCCATGTAAATCTGTTAATACATTTTAAATTATATTTTATTATAAAGCTATCAAAGGATAACTTGTAGCAATGATTTAATGAATTATAAGATGTATTTCTTTAGGAAAAATTCTAAATTTTGTTATTTTGTTCAGTAAAATAAATACTGATATATTTTTTCAGCTGTATAAAATTTAATTAACAATGTAAAGTATCTAACTGGAAACGTAAGTAATGAAGTTAAAATGACTACTAAGGTGCAAATAAATTTTAGACAAAATAACAATTATTAATTCCAACTTGTTAGATTGAATTATTTTGAAATTTATTCAAATTTCCTTAAGACACTGATTACACAAACTAAAATTTTAACGTTGAACAGTAGGTTCAAAGATAAGGTATAATTTTGTGCTTGTAGTGTCTCTTGTGTCTCTTGTGTCCAGTTAAAATGTCTGTGGCTCTCACTGTTCACTGTGTTTCGGTGGTATCTCAGAGCGTTGCTTACATTTTCTTACTGGGCAAAACCACCTTAAATGTTTCACACTTCATTTTTCAGTGTCAACAGTCACCATTTACACAGACACTGGACTAATTTTTCATTCTTATATAATATATGTCTGGATAGGCATCTGCCTTTGACTATAAATCAGTCCATCAGTCACCAGGCTTTTTTTCAGTCACCATAATAAAATCAACCATCAGTCAAATCAACATCTACCCTGCAAATTTAGAAAATTTCTTCTATATGATACTTTTGATGGAGTTTTTTGTCTGAGTTCAAAAAGTTGTTCCTGATGTTTATTTTACTCAGTTTTTAAGTTACTTTCTTATTCAGTCCCACAATAGCAAATTTTAACATGGTAACTCTTTGTACAAATTACAGAGAAACTATCTATGTGTTAATCTACATTATAGTATTTTGCAAGAAAAAGCATAATAATATTGGTATGTGTGAGTAGCATTATACAACTTAAGATATATTTTCCAGTGGCCTGATTGTTCCTGCTAAGTTTTGAGGCCCTATCCAGAGTGATTTAGGTATGGTCTATGGTTATAGAAATATTTAAATTTAATAGTCTTCCCCTAAAAGAAAAATGTTTCATCAAATGGTACTCTATTACTTTAAATATCACCACAAAATATCATACTTTCCAGGTCTGCTCAACTCTGTCTGGATTTTGATTTCTCATATAAATACTTTATTTTCACATAAGAACATCATCAAATTGTTGACTCATTCTTTGCCTTTCTAGTCTAGATGATGAGTGTGTGTCCCTATCTCCACCACTGCACCAACTGTATGCATAACACCTATCATCAAAATGTAATGCCTATTATCAAGTTTTCATGGCAACAGGACCTATTCATTGTGTAGCCTAAAGAACTTAAAGAACTGCAGTGGTTATATGAACATACAAAATGCATGTGTAGTTTCCAACTGACATAAAAGTAAAACATGATTCAGTGACAAAACCAGGACTTTTCAGATGAAATGGATGTGATTTCTGTTTGTCCTTAAGAGTTCAAATGGCTCTATTTGAACAGCTTTATATTATATAACATAAATGTTTTAAAATGTACAGTTCATACTATGGAAAAACAGCGCAATACTCTATATTATTCCTGATTTCACTTGTCTTTCAGAAGGAAAACAATTATAAAAGTAATTTTTATGACTTATTTTTTTTCGACTGTATCTTCTAAACTTGCTTCTTCTAACAAGGTACACCGTAGTGCAATATAATTGGGATCAACGGTTATTATATTTCTTATATTGTTTCTGTAGCAAGCAACTACACATAGCTGATTAAAATGTTGCTTTATATACATATCTTGATATTTTAAACTCCATGGTTATGATTATATGAAAAACTACTGAGCTCCTCTAGAAAATTTATTATAGCAACAACATGATATTTTGCATCTCTTGTTAATGTTAAAATTGGCAAGGATATGATCTTACTCATGTAGCATCATTCAAGTCACTGTCAGTAAGACATATGCAATAAGGAATCAAAATGTTAATGAACAAAGATAACAAAGATCCAACTACTATAACTTTCACATAGCATAAAGAGAAAAATTATAGACTCCACGTGGATGGACAGTTATTTCTGCAAATACAGATAGGCACACCACTTGTGTCTAGTGCAGTACCTTTGTTAGGGCTGCAATTCTCTGAGCCAGTTCAGCCTCAACTTCAGGCAAAGTTTCAGCTTTTCTCATAGTCTGCTGTAACTTTTGCTCAGCCAGTTCAAGACGCTCCTGTAATTGCCTGTTTTTTTCTTCCATCTGAAATGGGAATGAAAAAGGTGCCATTTAGACAGTCAAGAGTTAGATTAGCTGGAACGAGTCATATGGCCTTTGTGCTCAGCTATTTTTGTAGCTGTAAAAACAGCCATTATCATATGTAACTGTGCTGTGTGAAGACTGTTATCATGATTTCATGTGTTGTCAATTTCAATTTCTGAAATTCAGTACAATAAAATAGCAACTATTTTACCATTGACAACAAACAAAATAAATTTCTAATGAGTATGAACTTGAACAAATAAAATATAGTTCAGTATTGATACTCTAGTTTGCCACCACAAGAAATAAACATGCTCAAAATCCTAGTTTCAGAATTGAGTAAGATAAGGAGGACAGTGGCAGAGAAGTCCACACTCTTGAGATTGGACAAACAAATTTTCTGTGTAGGACACAGAGTATTTTAGGATTGTGTGTCACATGGTCTCTGGTTCAATTCCTCCACCGTGCTGATGTAACACAAGAAGAACCAGTAACAACTAAATAGTTGTGTAGATTCCATTAAAACTGCATTAACATAAGAAGAGAGACCACAGTTGTCTTATATGCTGCAACTCCGTCTCTTTTGCTGTAGAGCTAGCTGATAGGATAGCTGATATGATTCCAGCCCTGATGTGTACCATGTTTGTAACCTTGGGAAGTAGTTATGCCTTTGATCCTTAGAGTACTCAGTAGAATACCTGCACCTAACCAGTAGCTGGTGGCTAGAATTAAGAGAAGTAATACAAGGGTCTGCTTCGTATCTAAATTCAAAGTCAATAGTTACAGTATTGTTATGTTATATATATTGTTATATAGTATTGTTATTCATATGAGTTAGCACTATTCTAAGTTTTAGAATATGATTACTCACCTGCTAAAATAAATAAATAAATAACCTTAAATGGTGAGAACACATGTACTGGGCAAAACAGAATCAAAATAGAGAGACTGAACCTGGCGCAAGATGGCTTCCTTGTTGGCCAACTCATTTTCCAGTTTATCGTTCATGTCATGAATGGAGGTAGATTCTCTCTGAGCACTCAGGTATCGCTTCTCCAGAGTGGTGATTCTCTCTTCCATATCTTCCTTCTGAGCCATGGCCTGTAAATAACACCGTACAAGTCATGCGAAAGTCTTTCATTTTATCCCCATAACAGCAAAACACAAAAGGAAATCAGTGTTAGACATATGTAGTTTTCTTCCTTAAATGAAATAACGAGATCTCAAAAATATGGCTTTTTTTTTTTTTCATGGAAAGTAAAGAATAGTAAAAATGCGTCCATCTGTGCCAGGGCAGGTGACACAGAACTTTAAATCTAGTACATGGAAGCCAGACACAGACAAGTCTCTGAGTTTGAGGCTAGCCCGGCCTACTTATTGAGTACTAGAACATAAAGAACTACACAAAATAAAGAAACCCTGTCTCAACCTCCTTCCAAATTTCATATATTTCTTGGTATCTTTATCATAAGTGTTTTTAAAGATTTATTTGTTTGTTTGTTTGTTTGTTTATTATTTAGTTATTATGTAGCCTGTGTTCTGCCTCCATGTACACCTGCAGGCCAGAAGAGGGTGTCAGATCTCTGTAGGTGGTTATGATCAACCATGTGGTTGCTGTGAATTAAACTCAGGACCTTTAGAAAAGGAGCCATTGCTCTTAACCTTTGAGCCATCATCCAGCCCTTGTTTTTATATTTTTAGAATAGATTGATCATGAACGTTCTAGTGTTATGGAAGAAGGGGAATAGAGAAGGACCCAGAGGAAACAGGGGCCCCACAAAGAGACAAACAAAGCCATAAATAAGCAGAGCCCAGGGAATTACTGCAGAGACTAATACATCAACCAAAGACCATACATAGAGAGGACCTAGACCCCTGCTCAGATGTAGCCCATAGACAGCTCAGTCTTCATGTGGGAAAGGAAAGGAAAAACAACAGCCTCTGACATGAACTCTGTTGCCTGCTCCTTGATCACTTCTCCCTGGAGGGGAAACCTAGCCAGCCCACAGAGGGAGAGGATCCAGGTAGTTTTGATGGATCCTGATAGACTAGGGTCAGACATTAGGGGAGGAGGACTTCCTCTATCAGTGGACTAGGGGAAAGTGATAAGGGAGGAAGAGGAGAGGAGGGTGGGACAGTGAGGAGATCAAGGAGGGAGCTAAAACCATGATAGAATGTGAATAAATTTTAAATAATAATAATAATAGTAATAATAAAGGTGAAAAAGTTAAAAAAAAAGAAAGAAGAATGTTTTCAAACTTCCTGCTGTAGAACTAATGAGAGGAACTTTTGCTTATTATAAAGTAGAGAGAGATACAACTATAGGTAGAGTTGAAATTCATGAGATTAATATATTGGTGACCCTAGTTTAAAGGATATCTACAGATAAGACATAGATCCACCAAAGACCTGGCAAGTCGGCTTAGTGGCTTAATACACGTGTTGCTTTTGCAGAAGGACCAGATTTGGTTCCCAGTATCCATTTGGCAGCTAAAAGCCTTATGTATCTTCACATCAAGGCAATCCGACAGCCTTTTCAGCTCCTTGAGTCACCATACACACAAAGTGCAATGCAGGCACACCACCACACATACACATACAACAGAAGTAACAAAGACTTTTTAAAAATCTGCTCAGTGATACTCAAGCCATGATTATTAGAAGAGCATCTGCAACCACTAATTTACTAAACCAACACAATTCCTACCAACTGTATATAAACATCTATAACTATAATGATACCCTCAAATGAATATTGTTTTCACCCCTCATAAAGGGAATACAGCAGACACAGAGCACACTACAGAAAACCACAACTGGTCAAAAGGCAGACTTGTGGAGCCCTGTCCCAATGGTTACATCTACAGAATAAGTGTGCAGCTAAGGCTGGGGGAACACTGTTGGATTGGGGCCAGAAAGATTGTAAAAGCCAGAGGATCAGGGAGTTTGCAGTGAAATTGTGTCTCCTAGTTATGTCAGAATATACCCCCCAAAATTTTCACAAACATGACTTCTTGGATGTGAACCAGGCAAGGATGACACCACTGAACATGCCAAAATGGATGGAGAAAAGCCCACAAGACCTCAACCCCAAACAGGTAACTATGGACAACTGAGAGTATCAGGGAGCAGGAGAGGAAGTCTTTCCCAGGGAAATAAACAGGAATTATTTTCCAGAGTCAAATGATCAGCTCTGAAAATATGCATACGAGTAACGTTATATCTACTGAACAGGATATATTTAGGAATATAAGGAATTGAGGGATGGTTGTAGTTTTGTTTGTTTGTTTGTTTGTTTGTTTTCATATTATTGGGATTCATCATCTCGTTCTATTTCTGCTTTTCTCCAGAGTCCAGCAATTGTCATCAACCTCTAATGTGCAGTGTTATTCCCCCAAATATATAAAAGCAATAGAATCCCTTAAAAGGGAAATTCTTTCTTCACCATCATCTACAAATACTGTTATTTACATATAAGTCCATATTTTTTTCAACGTAGATAAATATCCCACCTTCACTCAAAGAAAAATTGCTCTCAATGTTCTAGTTCTCCTTAGGGACCTTGATGGCTCCATTTTTTTCCCACTTGGATTTTTAAGATAACAGTTTTCCTATATCATTTCTATTGCCCTCACCAATATTCTGACAAAAAAATAGGAAATGTGGAGAGGGAAAGGGTTTATTTGGCTTACAATTCGAAGTTGTACTCAACCATTTTAGGGAAGTCAAAGCAGGAAGTAAGGTGTCTAACCATACATATCCACAGTCAAGAGTTAACATCTTTGCTTGCTTACTCCCAACTAGGTTTGTCCTTTCTCACTGTAGAGTGACTCCTACCTAGAGAAAGAGCAGCCTCAAACAGACAGCAGACATTCCTACTGGCAACCTTGATCTAGAATACTCCTTATTAAGACTCTCTTCTGAGATGAGTTTCTGTTGTTTCAAGTTCACAGTAAACAGAGATAAGTCCTACAACAAAGAGTGCTACAGATCAGAAAAAGAAGGAGGGTGATTCCAAGGAAATAAAAATCTAACTGGTAAGTCTCTTTCTGGTTATTGGTGGACATTTAAAAGATTGTTGTCAAACTATTAGAGATAATGAGAATATTTAAGCATAGATTTAAAAAACAAGTACAGGATCAATTGTGAAAGTTATTTGCGTAATAACAATAATCTGAATGTAAGTTTGATATAATTATAATTGAAGATAAATGTAAGGTCAAGCAAGGCAGGAGTGTAAGCTAAAATCCATACCTAATTAACAAGACTTATATCAGGTTTAAGTAAAAGAGAAAAATGCTGAAGAAAAAGCTCAAAGTGTTGAAAATAAGAATTTACAGAAAATGATACCGAGAAAAATTAGGTTAAGAAGTTGGAAGAGGTTTGTCTTTGTGTTTCTCTCTCTCTCTGTAAGCTTCTTGAAATTATTTTCTGTTGGAAATTTATGTTTATGCAATAATTAATTGAAAGATGATAAGTCATTCTGCCCCTGGTCTCTCCGTCCACACACAAGCCAGGTTTTCTCCCTGAGCACAGGTACCCATCATTCTTGAGAACTGAGTAACCTCACCTACCTACTATCTTTTGGTATTCTTTGCCATGTTATTGACCAAAAGGCTATTTTTTTTCAAGTTATTACCAAAACGTCGTCATTTTAATGAATTTTAATAAAATTGTCATCCTTAAAATGTCTCTTCCAGCTCTTGTTCTTGCTCCCTTGCTTTGTGAGATGGCCAGCAGTGTTCACATTTTTCTCTATCCCCATCCACAACCCTTTTAACAATAGTGAGACATTCTAGCATTAAATTATATTTTATTAGTCTCAGTATCTCCTTTGATAAGCTGGTGGGTAGAGTGTTTCAGAGGCCCTCTGTGGAAGGCTCCTGAACTGTTACTTGTCTTCTCCTACTTCCAATGTCTATACTGTTTGCCCATCTGAATGAGAATTAAGCACCTTCCCTAGGCTCCTCCTTATTGTTTAAATAGGACTATAGATTCTAGTATGTTTATCCTATACTATATGGCTAATATCCACTTATAAGTGAGTATATACCATATGTGTCTTTCTACTTCTGGGTTACCTCACTTGCTTTCCCCACTCATGTTTTACCCGGCGAGCCAGCAGCTCGCACCATCTACCCAAATGAATGAGGCCCATGTCGAAGAGAACGAGGGAAGGAAAGCAGATAAATGGCAGGACACCATTCATTACCTGTAGGTGTTTTACGCCACAGCGATAGCCACAGAGCCAATTTGCAATGTGCGCTTCAATTTGTTCACTTCAGAACTTTCCCAGGAAGTTTTGTTGCTTTATCATTTATATGCATTAAGTCTTATGACTCAATTAAACTGTGCTTCTTTTTCCAAAATGTTGTAGCTCTTTAATCAGCATATGTTTTCTCCAAACAGTGCTTTTAAGCACATTATCTACTTCAGTGTGTTATTTATATTTTATTGTTTAGGAGGAAGGGGGAGAGGAATGATTTCCTTTTATGGAATGTGCAATATAATATAATTAAAAATTATTTTATTTATTTATTAATTACAACTTATTCACCCGTATCCCCACTGCAGCTCCCTCCTTTGTCTTCTTCCAGTCCCACTCACCCTCCCTCTTCTCCTCCTATGCCTTTTCCTTAGTCCCCTGATAGAGGAGGACCTTCTCCCCTTCTCTCTGACCCTAGCCTATCAGGTCTCATCAAGGCTGGCTGCATCATTTTCCTCTGTGGCCAGGAAGCAACCAAGATGTCCCTCAATGGAGGAATGGATACAGAAAGTCTGGTACATTTACATAATAGAATAGTACTCAGCAATTAAAAACAAGGAAATCATGACATTTGTAGGCAAATGGTGGGAACTAGAAAAGATCATCCCAAGTGAGGTAACCCAGAAGTAGAAAGACACATATGGTATATACCCAAAAGGCTATTTTAAGTGCTGATTGCATCATATTATTCCTTGAATTAAATCTATTTATTTATTTTCTGCTATCTTCAAGGTAAAATATCAGCCATGAAACTCTTCCTTTCTTGACCTAATACATCTGTAGTTCTCTGTATGTTGAGGTATATAACATTCCTTCCAAATTTGTACCTTTTCTGGGTTTATGAAAGGAAGTTAATAGGCAAATAAGATGTTAAAGTTATAATCAAGTTAAGATGAAATAAAGCAGCATTTGAGTAGAGCCTAAATTGAATGCTGGCTTCCTCAAGGAGAGAACCGGAAGCATAGACACAGAGTAGCAAAAGCTGTTGTGAGTAAACGTTGTCCTTTGGTTCACTTTCACATGCTTTTATTTGTCAGATTATTAATAACTACCCTATAATTACTAAGAATTAGGTGGTGCAATAATTTAGTTACTGTGTATAATGCCTAGAGTGGAGTATACACTCATTAAATAGCTACTTTGTATCAGAGATTACAAACTGTCCACACTTAGCTGCTCCCATCCAAGTAGGAGCTGCTCAGATCAGCTGCACACAGTTCACGTAGGAGTCAGTGTATGCAGATTTGGAATTGCATTTTTGACTCAGTGATTCATGTGAGTGATTCAATTTTTAACAGCAGGCTGTGTTACCAAAAATAAAATTTGAATTTACAAGTCATAGAAATAGCTTTTCCTCTGTGTTATTTGGAGATCAGAAAAAGAAAGCTTTTTTTCTTTAGTTCCTAAAAGCTATTATATAAAATGAAAAATAGCATGAAATTCCAAGGACCCCCTAAACTGAAGTTTACATATAACTGGATTTTTATTATAATAAACAAATTGAGTTTTATAATAATGTTGTGTGGTCAAGTGAAAAACATAATTCTTATCTCGGATAATATAAGTGAGAACTTATAGATCAATTTATTTGATTTATTTGCAAATGTGAGTTCTTTTTTCCTGTGACATCAGAAAGATAAAGAGCTTTATTGACAAAATAAATGTAATTAAAATACTTTACTGGAAATTTTAGCTCTTTGCATACCCATGCAGGGAATATATTATCCATATATGGTTAATATATTTTTGATTAAAAAGTGAAGAACAAAGACACAATTTAAAATTGCTTTTTCAATAATTTCATTATATTTAGCTTCATCTACTTTTGGATCAAAGTTAATACAAAGAGCAGCTAAAATGAAACATCAAAGTTCCTTGACAAAGCAGTTACAAAAAAATATTCAGAAACCATTGACTAAATGTAATTATATAAGTCAGTTTAGATTTATTAGATTTTCCTCATACAGTGAAATACATTTCTATTTGTAATTACTGGTTGCTTTTTCCCCTCTGTGAATCAATTTTTCCTTAATTGATTCAATGAGTGTTTTTTACTTGTGGTGTATGTATGTCACACTATGCTGCAATATTGAGAGAGCTAAAGAAAAATAGATCACTTAAGATGCAGAGTTTGAGTTTAAGTGATAGGAATTTCACATCATTTTGATTTTTTGGAAAGAATGACAAAAATACTGATAATTTAAGTGGTAGTGATACTGTGGCTGACATTTTGCAAGATAGTTGCCAAGAGTAAAATACTGTACTTTAGATGCAAATTCATAACTCTCAACTAAAAGAGAATAAGAGAATTCATTCTGAAGCCAAATATAAGTGACCATGTTCCAGGAATAGGGATTTAAATTGCCCCAAATTCCATGTTAAAACATGGTAACCGTAAGGTTGTGGGACAAACTAATTAAATAAAGATGATTAGTCTTACGACAGATCTTATATATAAAAGAGGTTTATTAGGTGGATATGGAGATAGAGAGAGAAGGGAGAGCAGGATATGATGGGGGAAAGAAAGAGAGGAGGGAAAGAGAGAGAAAGGAAAGAGAGAGAAGGGGAAAGAGAGAGGAGGCTCCCCTCTATTTCTCTATTTGGTCCCAATAGAGAAAGGACCAAGAGAGGAACCTCATGTTGGGTTGTCCCTTTAATGGGCAAGGTAACCATGCATTCCAGGTGTGGCTACCTAGCCAGGGATACATAATGACATTATAAGTTGCTAGGAAACCCAGAAGCAGGTTTTGTTCCACAATCCTAACAGTAACAGTTTGATTATTTTTTTTTTTATAAAACAGTGAGAAATCAAAGCACTTTTCAAATATGTCATTAGAACATTAGATAGGAGATTCAGAACATAGCAAAAATTATTCTGCTACAGACCCTGGATGCTAATTCCTAGGTTTGATTTGTTAGAAACTTATGGGTCTGTTTGTACTTTATAAAAGATTTACATAATGGTCACAAAGGTGTGAACTCAGGAATGTAGGAGTGCAAAAATTGGCCAGTACTAAAATATAAACACCTTAAGAAACTGAGCAAGAAGGAGGTCCCTGTGTAAGATGGTCAATCCTCATTCAGAAAGACAAACAGGATGGACATTGGAAAGAGAAAACAAGAAACAGGATAGAATCCTACCACAAAGGGCCTCTGAAAGACTCTACCCAGCAGTGTATCAAAGCAGATGCTGAGACTCTTAACCAAACTTTGGGCAGAATGCAGGGAATCCTACAAAAGAAGGGGGAGATAGTGGGACCTGGAAAGTACAGGAGCTCCACAAGTTGAGCAACAGAACAAAAAAATCTGGGCACAGGGGTCTTTTCTGAGACTGATACTCCAACTAAGGATCATTCATAGATATAAGCTAGAACCCCTGCTCAGATGTAGCTCATGGCAGTTCAGTATACAAGTAGATTTCCTAGTAAGGGTAACAGGGACACAGGGCCTGTCTCTAATGAAAACTCTTTGACCACTCCACCCCTGAGGGGGGAAGCAGCCTTGCCAGGTCACAGAAGAAGACAATGCAGCCAGTCATGATGAGACCTGAATAGCTAGGGTCGATGGAAGGGCAGGAGGATCTCCCCTATCAGTGGACTTGGAAAGGGGAATGGGAGGAGATGAGGGGAGAGAAGGTGGGATTGGGAAGGAATGAGGAAGGTTGCTACAGCTGGGAAACAAAGTGAATAAACTGTAATTATTATAAAAAAATAAAAATTTAATTAAAAAAATTGGTCAGTAAAGGGTTAAGGATCCCTGGATAATTTTGGCTCTGGACCTGCAACCTCTTGAAATCTTTTTTTTTTTGTTCTAGTTGGGATATTTTGCAGAAGATTCATTGAAAGGTATGGTGTTCTCAGAAGCCTTTGTTCTCAGCACTATGAAGATTTGGGAAGCACAATATAATGATAATAACCCCACAAATATTGAAGCCATGTTGATTCTATTTCTTCCAGGTTCTAGAGAAAGTGGTTATTTCTTATGGAATCTGAGGAAGAGTAGTACACAGGCCATGAGTAAGTCACATAACCTCAGGGAGCCTCACGTTGCTCTTCTAAGTGAGTACTGTGAGGACAGTGAGTGTCATTCAGAGAGGGAGTATTGGCAAATAGGCAAAGAGAACAATATACTTGTGATAGATTTAATATAATGTTTATCTCTGAGAAAGTGAAAAGGAAAGAGCTAAGGCAAGTGGCCTAAAATTAACATTTTCAGAACCATTTTATTCCACACACTATATTCCGGGCATCTATGTTTCTGTCTCTATTTCTCTCTGTCTCTGCCTCTTTCCTCTCTGCTTCCCTCTCATTTGGGTGTCCTTGTGCGCATATGTGTTTTTGTATGTGTGCGTGTGTGCTTGTGTGTGCGTGCACATGTGTGTTTGTATGTGTGTGGGTATGTGTTTCTGTGTGTGAGTTTGTGTGTGTATGTGCTCAAAGTCCTACTTTATCCAGAAAGGTGGGGTGGGGGGGTGAGTGCTGGCTCCTTCTCCAGTCTTATCAAGGGTGCCATTTCCCATGGTCTTACACCTAATATTTACCCTTTCATTTTCTGTCAGGCTTAGAAAACATTTGTTTACAAACTCCTCTCTGAGGTGGATGATGGGATATGCTCCTTTTTCATGAGTCTCAACTAAAACATGGCTACCTAGGAATTAGGAAGCATAAAAGTATAATTATATGCTGCATGAAAATTACTTATGATGGGATTCCTAATGGAACAATCCTGGGCAGTACAGGGTTGATGTTTTTTGTGTGAACTGGGTTTGGGTCACCTATATCTAGACACTAAGTATACCAAGGAGTTATTTTAAATGTGCAATAACTAAGGGAGGAGCAGAGATACCACACCATCTCTGTGAGAGATAACTATAAATAAAGTGGATGAGTGCTGAAATCTAAGGAAAAGAACCAAATCTCTGGAACTACAGCATGAATAACTACACAATGAGCAGTTAAAGTAATGGTGTCACGACTTAAAAGAGAAGAATCCTAATATTCATTAATTTACCTTGAATGTTATATGAATTTGTGCTGTAAGAAGCAATGAAAGGAAGTATGTATCCATGAACTCTGAGATTATAGGAAGCTGTATCATCATCTGAACGTCAGTGGAAATGTCACTGTATGCCCTTTATCCTTCCTGTATGTACTTTGTCAATGCACACTCAAGTATCACATTTTAGAAAAAGACAATAAGTTACCTATTTCCCAAACAAAGGTTTTTAGTAGTACGTGCTCAATAGTTATGTTGGTAGGTAGGAAAGAGAAACCAACTAGACTCAGTGAAGAAAATGTGTTGGGAAAGGAGAAATGTGTATGGTGGTGTTAAATAAATGAAATGAAATGGGAGGGAATGTTTGTAGCTGTATAATACAATGTCAGGGAATACTCATTTGAGAGAAGAGCATTTGAGTAAAAGGTAGTGGATAAGAAAATGAAATCAAGCAAGTCTAGCTTGCTTAAGAGTCCACTTTAATTGAGCCGAGTGGACTGCGTTATAATATATAATTATATTAATATATAATATTAATTATATATATATATGTAATGAGAAGAGGTCAAGGGAGGATGCATAATATTGTACATATTTTTCAGGCTCATTACACGGTTTCTGCAAGCAAACTATAAGCTGTGGAAGACTGTGAGAAGTCAAATATTGAAATTACAGATTATAGATTTTGCCACAAAATCAAATATAGCATGAGGCTGAAAGAAAATTCCATGGAACTTCTAAGGTTTAAGCATAAGCAGGAATATTGAATGCATGAAGCTGCTGGACAGTAAGGTTTATTGGGAGAATGTGAAAGAGGTTCATGTTAAGATGCTCTTGCTGAGATTCTGTTTAGAGGTTTCCCTATAATCATCAGAAAAGGGCAAAAAAAAAAAAAAAAAAAGAAAGAAAGAAAGGAAATGGAGGTTAAGGAAGAAACTGAGAGCCTAAGGTCAGTTTGTGGCTCATCCACCTTTATTAACAGAAGCAAAGCAATAGGAGACTGAAAGGGGAAGTGTATGAAGACAGGGGGAGGAATGCTAACACCTCAGACACCAGTCAAACATCTGAGACAAGGGGAGCAGATAAACAGGAGGGCATCAAAGAATATATTTTTTAAAGCATTATTAATTTAATTTTACTATTAGGTACTAAAATTGAGAATAGGACTTTGTTTGAAGGAATCTTTTTTTTTTCCTTCTGTCTGCATTTTATTTTTTCATTTATTTATTTATTTAATCACTTTACAGCCTGATTGCAGCATCCTCCTCTCCTCCCAGTCCTGCCCTCATGCATCCCTCCCCCCCCCCACTCCTCTCTTTTCTTCTTCTCCGAGAAGGGAAGACCCCAGGGGCTAGCAAACCATCCAGGCACCTCAGGTCACAGTAGGACTAAGCTCATCCCCTCCCACTAAGGCCAGACAATGCAGCCCAGCTAGAGGAAAAGGATACAAAGGGAGGCTACAGAGTCAGAAACAGGCCCTAATCCCATTGTTAATGGAATCACGTGATGATCAAGCTGCAAGTAGCAAAGAGAAAAACAAATGTTCCAAGGATGGAAGAATGAAAGTGGGGCTGGAGAGATGGCTAGGCTCACAACCATAAAATAAGAAGAATGAAAGTGAACTGACCCTTCAAAGGATTGAGAATTTATCCCCTCATTCAGCAACCTAAGTCAGTAAGATGCTTTATTACAATGTTCTTAATAGGACAATAGGGGCAATAGAACACTACAGCCTTGCAATAAGAGAAAAACATATTTGGCTACAACAGATTGGGCCAGCTATATTAACTAGTTAGCCACATAGAACCATACTTATAGATACAAAGATATGCTTCATAAAAATGTATAATTTCAAAAAGCAAAATTTTCTGAGAGTAAGAAAGAAGAAAGAAGAATCTTAAAATATTATCCTAATAGGTAAGATAATTTAATATTATAGATAAAATATTTTTCTTGATTATTTAGAAAATATGAAGTACTCTTTCTTTCCTTTTTTCTTTTCTTCTTTCTTTCTGTTTTGTAGAAAAAAATTAGGCTAAGCCTAAAAAGGAATATACATAAAAAGAAAGGTTATATTATTTGTCTGCATAGCATATTCATACACAGTCATCACAGACAAAAAAAAACAAAAACAAAATAAGAGACAATTTAAAGTAATGTTTTTGAGCAATTCCATATAACATTATACAAAATCATGATTCATTCCCACATGCACATTTATTCAAATTTAAAACCATGGAGCCTTGAAATGTCATTAAATCTTGGGAAAGACTTTATAATACTGCAGACTTGATTCCAAAGATTTCCATTCATACATATTTAAAGACCCAGGACATAACTAAAATTACACTCCTAATTGTGATCTTAAAGAAGTCCCTCAATAGAGGAATGGATACAGAATTTTGTTTTAGTATTGTGTAAATTGTTGTACATTTACACAATGGAATACTACTTACCTATTAAAAACCAGAAAATAATGAAATTTTGGGGGCAAATGGTGAGAACCAGAAAACATCATCTTGAATGAGGTAACCCAGAAGCAGAAAGATAAACATGGTATATACTTACTTATCAGTGGATATCAGCCATATAATATAGGTAAACATATTAAAATCTACAGACCTAAAGAAGCTAAATGACAAGGAAGACCCTGGGGAAGATGCTCAATCCTCATTCAGAATGACAAATGCGATAGACATTGGAAGCAGGAGAAGAGAGGGAACAGGACAAGAGCCTACCACGGGGGGCCTCTGAAAGACTCTCCTAACCTAGATATCAAAGGAGATGCTGAGACTAAAGCCAACCTTTGAGCAGAGGGCAGGTTATCTTATGAAAAAGGGGGCATATAGAAAGACCTGGAAGAGACAGGAGCTCCAAAAGGACACCAAGAGAGCCAAAACTAAAACGAAACAAAATAAAAACGGAGCCCAGGGGGACCTGCAGAGACTGATGCTCCAAACAAGAACAATGCATGGAGAGGACCTAAAATCCCGGCTCACCTGTAGCCCGTAGATTCAGTCTTCAAGTGGGATCTCTAATAAGTGGAGCAGGGGCATTCTCTGTCATAAACTGAGTGACAGGCTCTTTTATCACCGCCCCCTGGGGGATGCAGCCTTGCCTGGCCAAAGAGGAAGACAATGCAACCAGTCCTGATGAGACCTGACAGACTAGGGTCAGATGGAAGGAGAAGAGGACCTCCCCTAACAGTGGACTAGGGGAGTGGCATGAGAGGAGAAGGGGGAGAGAAGGTGGGATTGGTCAGAGACAAGCGAGGGGGCCACAGCAGGGATACAAATTCAATAAATTGTAATAAATGATATATCTTTTTAAAGCAGTAAAGACTAGCAGCCATAGGGACTGCACGTAGTGTACTTCTCAGCAGCATTTGGGAAGCCATTCAAGAATCAAATACAAAGAATGCTGAGGCACCTACCTCCCGGATGTCCCTTTGATACTTCGTGTTCATTTCTTCTGTTTTAATGAGGTCCTTTCTTGCTGTCTCTGCTTCCTGTTCCACTTCTCCCACCCGAGAAGAGAGAGCTGTTAAACGTTCTTTCATTTGGGCCATTTCATAGTTTTGTTTTTCAAGCAATTCTTGTAGCTCAACTATCTGGCTGGTGTCATCTGTTGAGTCGATGGAGCCATTGGATAGTCGCTGCAGGAAGAGAAAAAAGCAGGGCATTTAGAATTTTCTTTATCCATAACTTAAATGCATGACAAGAAAAACAAACAAACAAAAACAAAAACAAAAAAGGGGAAACTAAATAGTCTTCACAATGAGAAATGAGAATTAGGAAAAAAAAAGTGTTGGTGAAAAACTGTTTTTGAGAAAACTGATATTAATATATAAATTAAAATGGCATGGAGGAGCAGGAGAGGTGGCTGAGCAGTTAAGAGCACCAGCTGCTCTTCCAAATAACCTGGAAAGAGTTCTGTCCACAGCCCCATGAAACTCTAGTTCCAGAGGATCCTACATTCTTTTCTGGACTCCACAGGTATCTGCAGACACTTGCTCACTTATACCTCCCTCTATCTATGTCTCTTTCTCAATCTCTCTCTCAATCTTTCTCTCTTTCTCTCTCACACACAGAAAAATAATAAGATGAATATTTAAAAAAATATGGAAACAAAACAGTTTTCAATCAGGTGACAAATGCATTTGCACAACAATTTTTATATGTATATGTGAGAAGGTGACATTAAATAAGTAACTTAGCACAGATCATATATATATATATATAGAGAGAGAGAGAGAGATACATATAGTACATTATTTTAATCAATAGCTATGGTATAAACTATGTAATATTTTTATTTTTTAATCAATCTCTTTTGAACTTTGCAAGCTTTATTTCATTTTATTTTTTAAATACAGCATTTGACATACTTTATATACTTTATCTAGATCAGGTTTCTTTTTCCTTCCCCCAAATATACCCAGGTCCTCCCACCTTCCAACCTATCTAACTTCTGAAGACAAGGAATCCTTTTGTGTTGACCAGCTACTCCTGGGAATTGGGCCTGCACTGGATGGTGGTTGATATTCCCAGTGACATTTCGTTGGAGAAAAATTATTTTCCTTTCTCCAGCAGGTGTCAACTGAAAATAGTTTCTTGTTTAAGGATGGAACTTTGTGTTCACTTCAACTTATCAGCGCTGAAATTATTGTCTGGTTTAAATTTTTCATCTTGTATGTGATGTCACAGTCTCTATGATATCATATGTATATCAGTCATTTTGAGTATGAAAATGTTGTTTCCTTTGAGTCATTGAAAAAGTTTCTCGATCTCACAATATTTCTGCCTCTTCTACATAGACTCTCAAGCACTGAAAAGGCACCAGTTGATAAAGATATCTTATTTAGGTCTGCATTTTTCAAAGCCTTTCACTTTCTAGATGTTGTCTACATGTGGATCTCTGTTTTATCATTTATGATGAGGGCTTATGTGATGCAATGATTTAGTCACATAGTAATATGTTATTAGGAATCATTTTATTGATATGTTTCTTTAGCAGAATAATAGTATTAGTTTTTTCCTTAGGGTCCATTATCTATTTAGTTTCAGGTTCTTGGCCGCTTTTTCAATATTAGGTATGGGTCCATCTCATAGTATGGGCCTTCAGTCAATCAAAGAAGTGACTGGTTATTCCTACAACATCTGTGCCATTATTGTATCAAAATATCTTGCAGTCAGGCCTCTGTTGTAGGTCCCAGGGTTTTTATTAAGGTGATATGGATGATCACTTTTCTCCTCCTGTCATGTGCAAATACATTCCAACACCGGGAGTACAAGTCAGTAGAGATTAGGCTTCTATCTGGGTCTCAGCTTTCTTTCTACATGTCAGTGATCTAAGAACATGACATTTTCAGTGATAGGGCCTTACCATCAGTCTGTGGAGAGTAAGCAAAAGCCTTGACAGTAACCATAATGTTTGGGCACTATTTAGGACCATTTTGGTCATCTGCTCAATGAGCTGTAATCCATTACTGGCACTTCAAGGTCTGCTTGGTGGCTTAAGGTGTCCAGCTGGGGCTCTGTCTCTGCCGTCACATGATGACGTCACTTATATTCTTTTCATATATTTATATATATGTTTATATCTATAATTTATGTATTTATATAATTTGAAATCTTCTAGAGTAGTAGGCTTTCATATGACTTTTCAAAGAACTTTTAGTGTTACCCAGATCTTTCATATTTCTCCCAATGTAGTTTCATACAATGATAAATGGAACTCTAAAACTAGAGGTTTTAGTTCAGTGACACTCATACAAGTAACATTTACAATTTCATTAAAAGAGCATAACTTATATGATGATTTTAGTATCTCTGGGTAAGATAGATCTCAGAAATTATTTATATATGTATTGCCAGTGCTTAAACTTTAGATATGCATAACATACAGCGGAGGAAGCTTAAAAAGTTCAAATATTTTGAAACAGTTATTTTCACTTTTTAGATAAGATTTCTAGAAAGTACAAAAATTTATGTTTCAAAAGTGTCTTACAAAGAACTCACTAATAGCAAAACAAGACAAAAGTATATTAAGAAAACTTTAAAGGACCTGAAAAGATATTCCTCAAAATAAGACTTACATAGGACCAGATTTATAAAAATAAGCTCAGCACTAGAAATCACCAAGGGAGGTACAAAATAAAACCACAATGGCATATCACTCACGATTATTCTAATGCCCGTACGAAAGTTAGAGGACAAGTGCTAGCAAGAATTTACACTACGGGGGTAAATGTAAATTTGACAGTCATTACAGAAAGCTATAAAATAAAATAAAATAAAATTGCCATATAAGATATGGCATAACTAAGTATCCAGTGGAATATTTTATTATGCCATCTCTCCCTTGTTACTCAATGTAATATTATCCAAAGTACAGAACATATGGAATCAAAGTGCTTACTAACTGATGAGATGGTAGAAACAATGTGGTTCACGTGCTGATAGAATACTGTTTCACATTACAGCGAAGAAAGTTTCCGTTTTCTACAACATGATTGAATTTAGAAGAAATTACAAGTACAATGATCCAGAAAACAGTTACAACTTGATCTTGATTATGTGCAGCATTTCATGTGTAGAGTAAAATAAAGCTAACAATGTTTAACAGTGATATAACCAAGGTTGGGAAGTAAAGGAATGGAAGAAAAGGGGAAAAAAGGAGAAAGGAAAAAAAGAAGAAAACAGATAAATCAATTAATCACAAAAAAGAAGAGAGGGTGGAAGGAAGAAAGAAAAAAGGACAAAAGGAAGGATGGATGGATAGAAGCTAACAAGGAAAGGGAGGGGAGAATTATGGAAAGAAAGTCAAGAAAATAATCAGTCTTGTCAAATAGCTGCTTAGTTAAAGTTCTGTGTCGAGAGTAGCACAAAGACTTGGAAGAGATGATTTTCAAAATGAGGAAGAAGATCTCAACCAAGCAGAAACCAGGAGGTATGGGACGAGCAAAACAGCACAGTTTGTTCTACTGTAATGCTTACTTAACAGCCTGAGTCTCTTCCAACGCTGGCGTAAATTAGGAAACATTTGAACATAAATGTAAATTTGGGGTTCTCCTATGTGTGACTTTGTTCCTAAGAAGAGCATAGCCAAATACAGAAAGTAGCCCCTCTCTACACTGAGCTGCGCGCTCTCCCTGCCCACTGGCTATCTCAGGGGATCTCAGTCCCAGGCATGATAAGGTTACTCCTCTGCATCTGCCTTACAAATCTCTGTGATCTTAGTTGCCTCTACAACCACCATTTAACAATAAGAGACAACCTTTAACGTTTGTGACACACGTACACACTTTAAAAAGAAGTGCTTTTTGAAAGAAAAGGTACATATCTATTACCGATCAAAGACCCTATAATTACAAATAAAACCCTGCAAAACTATCACAGCTACTACACATTGAATAAATGGTACCAGACTTCCCTATAATCCATCTCTCAGTAACTGTTTGGTGCTCTCTTCTTAGTCAGTGTGCAGAGAGCTGCATAATGCAACAGTTCAGGATTCCTTCCTCTAAGAACAGTCCCTGGAGAGGTTCTTAGCTCTCACCCCTTTGCAGGCAACAGAGCTGACATTCATAGCAGTTGTCACTTCATGAGGGTAAGGCTAAAAGACTACAGCATCGGAATCAATGCCTTCCCGCTTTCTTTGACAAGAAAGAACCTGTGTTATCAAGTGATATGTGCAACCTTGTAAGAAGTAGTTATAGGGATCCAAATAGTATCATAATAGAAACTAGGAATCTATAACGTTTTCTTGTGAGAAAGAAACTGTTTACACCTATGTTTTTTTTTTTTTTTTTTTTTTTTTTAATGTCAGAAAAAATCATAGAAGAAAAATCCGAACTCTATGGTTTAAATGATTTACGGCTGTGTCTCCCCCAATGTAAAACAACAAATTACTTGGGTCTGCAGTAAACCCAAATGAGTCACAGAAAACATGTTAAAAGGATAAATGTAGAGGAGGACAAAAGTACAGTTCCATTTCTACGGCAGTCTACACTGGACGGGTCTACTGGACGGAGGCAGGAAAGCAGATTGGCAGCTGCCTGGGCCAGGGTACTGAAATGAATGCCAGGGCCACAAATTCACTTTAAAGTATAAGGCATTTGCTCTTTGTTTGATTTGAGGTGGTGCTCACACACAGTCTCTTTAAACACTGTAAATAATAGCTGCTTTATTAAAACTTTACAAAAATCTTTAAAACTATTCAAAATTGCTTTAATAATAATAATAATAATGAAATTAATCTGAGAATCCCAGAATCCTAAAGATCCTTTGGAAAACTAAAACTTACATAGTTGTCTTAGTTTTATATCACTGTAATAGACATCACAACAAAAAGAAAGTTGGAGAGGAAAGGGTTTGTAGCATCTTTAACTTCCAGGTTACAGTCAACAACTGAGAAAAGTTGGAGCAAGAGCTCAACCCTGGATGAACATGAAGGCAGGAACTCAAGCAGAGACCTTGGAGAAAGGCTTGTTCCTGGCCTGCTTCCCATGGCTTGCCCTATTCTACTTTCTATAGCTCCCTAGAACTACCAGCCTAAAAGGGGGCACTGCAGACACAGAGCTGGAACCTGCCATATCAATATCAATAGAGAAAAAGCATCTCAGGCTTGGCTACCAGCCATTCTGTTTGGCATTTTTTCTCACTTAAGGATCTCTCTTCCCAAATAACTGTACCTTGGGTCAAGTTGATATAAAACAAGCTATCACAATAGTCCATCACTTACATAGTCATGATGGACTGAACTGAAATGCCAACCTTGAATTCCATTAGCTACTATTCACTTTATTACATATGTAATGAAATGTACACAGAAAAAGTTAAAATTGTGCACACAGTGTAATTAAGCCAAGGACCTAATATATATATATATATATATATATATATATATATGAGATAAAGAAAGATAAGCATATATAATACATACAATCTGTGATATATGCATTCATAAATATGAGTGGATATAAATAATGTATATAAGTTCATATATCTTTGTTTCATGAATATTTATTTAGTGCAAAATAGTGGTAATTTTCTAATTAGGAAAAATATTACTCAATTCTGTGCACCTGAAGTCCATTAAGATCTTGTTTAATACTGTACTTTTTAATTGGCTTAAGATGAGATAATTTTAACTAAATATAAACAGTAATCAGGCAACTAAAACACTTTTAAAATGTTAACCTTTGAATTCATTAAGCAGCAGAGATGCTTTGCCTACTTTTGGCACACCTGTGAAATTTAGAACAATGTGTGAAAATATGATGGATCCTTCAATTTACTTTTACCCGAAAAAGTAAACATATTTTTATGTTATGAAACATCTCTGTTTATAAATAGACAAGCATTTTTTTTTTAATTCTCTGCTGTGGATGAAACCCATGAAACATTTCCTAAATACTTTATCACCAAATTATAGCTCAAGGCCTTAACATAAACATGCATTTTTAAAATGTTTTCGAGTCAGATTAATCATATATTTAAAATGTAGCTACTTGTTTACTAATGAAAGAAAATATGATGGCTTTCCCCTAGCATTAATACATGAAAGAGTTAATGGTTTATTTTCTGTTATAAAAATATTTTCAACATGATTTGTACAGCTAAGCAGCAGTCATTTTTGCTCTTTCCTATGTTCCTCTTTATTACAATTATATCTCTCACATATTTTACTTATTATTTACTGATCTTTCTTAAATATAGAAATAGGAAGATAGAAGAGTAGATTATTAAAATTGATCTTCCTATTAATTAAATTCTTATAGTAGAGGCATAAATAATGTTAAAATTTACTAGTATCTGCAGAGTGACCACTAAACAGTTCCATTCCATTTTTACAAATACCTCTGGCATTTAATAGTCAGTAAAGTATTGCTGATTACATTGTCAAAGAAGTTATAATGAAATTTACAACCATTGTCATACATCATCAGACTTTTCTAGACTAGAAAAGACTAGTCCTATAAAGTAAGAAAAAGTCTTAAAAATAATTTACTTCTGTGAGAAAATAATGTAGAAAAAAAGAATTGTAGAACTATAAAATAAATTTATAACATAGATTCAGACAGGAAAATATTGATAGTCATAAAAAAAGAAGAGTAATAAAAAAGTAGATAGTTGATTTACAGTTAGTGTAAATCAATGATGCATTGGGGTAATGAATATATCTGAAGGCAATATTAAATACACTATTCCACAAACCAACAATAACAGTGAATGACTTAAATAAATTCTATCCCAAGCATTAGTACAAGGAGAGATTTTGAAAGGGTGTATGCAATGGAATGACCTAGCAAACATATGTGTTTCTACTGATGGATCATGAAGGTCCATGTAATATGATAAATTTTTGAGCTTCCATTTATACCCAAGTCATCAAATAAGACTGTATCTTAGTTTAACAGTCATATCATCTAGCAAATAAATAAATAGCTTGTAAGGATTCTTTCTCTGAGTGGGGTTCAAAGCAATATTTTTATGTTGCTCACATTAATTAAGGAACAGTAGCTGTCTCTGACATGAACTCAGGGGCTGGATCTTTGACTACCTCCCCCTGAGGGAAGCAGCCTTACAAGGCCACAGAGGAAGACAATGCAGCCAGTTCTGATAAGACCTCATAGACTAGGGTGAGATGGAAGGGGAGGAAGACCTCCCCTATCATTGGACTGGAGGAGGGGAATAAGAGAAGAAAAGGGAGGGAGAATGGGGTTGGGAGGGGATGGTGGAGGGGGCTACAGTGGGGATACAAAGTTAATAAACAGTTATTAATAAAAATAAAATAAAATGTCAAAGATATCACCATGTCCTAGACACAAGTATAAGTGAATGATGTAACTTAGTTATTTAATGTCTGTTAATTATATCCTATGCAGAAAGGAAATTGATGCATAGAGGGCATTGTGGTGTGTATTGTGGTTGACAAGTTAAGATGTCACAAGATGAACATTGAACATTTCACACTCAGTGTGCTGGTTCTATAGTCTTCATTTCTCTTTCTCATTCCTGTCTCCCCCTTTACTTTACTTCCTTTGCATTTCTGTTCATTCATTCATCATTTCATCTATATACTAATTTAATATACCATCAAAATTCCAACTCTATTTATTTATAGTATGCCAGATACAAAGATTGGTCCTTACAATGACAAGATTCCTGTTTGAAAGTAACAGAATGTTTACTTTATTGAGTATGGATACAAGCAAAAAAAGCAGAGGACAGAAATCATTTACGAAATAGAGACACAAAGACTTTTAGGTTATAAAACATAACTTAAGTAAACTTTGGATCTGTCTGTGTTAATGTTTTGTTAATTTCCATATTCTGCCTTATTCTTTTCTTCCAAACATCAGAAATGTACACTGATTTCAATTATTGCCCAACATATAACATGTTTTGTGTTTTATTAAAAATTCTTAGCACATAATTGACAGATTTGAAATTTAATTTCCTCAAGTCTATTTTATAGCATAAATGGCATTTGTCTTCACTTTTTGTAAATCTAGAGTTTAAGTAAAGCATAAAAAGAATTTCTAGTCTGTGTTTGCAAATCTAACCCATGATTATTTTTAGAATCCTTGAGAAAATTGAATGAGAAAATATTGATGGCCTCCATTCTGGACAACACAAAAGGATGAGGTTTCTCCATGTAATTATTTTACAAATTTTCTTAGATATTACCAATGTTTATATAGAATAAAAAACCACAGATCAACATCATGCTTGTACTGTATTGATTGTTCTGTCTTATTAGTTGTTATGTATAAAAATAGCACAATTTTTTAAAAGTAAAACAATAAGGCAATAAAATGATTGAACAAGTAAGCTAATAAAATAATGGTCCAAGGAATTAGTTTTTTTAATATAGTATCAACCAGTTATTCTTAAATATTTCAAATCAAAAGATAACAGTCCTTTGTAATTCCTAATTTTAATATGACCAATCGTCTTTTTGAGAAGTATAAAATATTTTTTATTTGTTATTTGTAGTTTTAACCCACTTAATTCAATTATTACTACACATTAGTGAATGAGTGATGGCGTTATCCACTGATGCATGGGGAAGCTGCCAGATGCCACAAACCTAAAGCAAAGTGCTTCCCCCAAATTTCAGTAAGCTCTCCACCCCTAAGGGTGAGGTCTCAGCATCCCTATTTTCTTCTTTCTAGAATTTTTACTCGCTAGATTTTGTGGTGGTCTTTTGCAGATAACTTTATTTTTCTTCAGCCATATCACGTTCAAAGAGTAGCAATTCTAGGCTCTCATGTCTATTTTCTTGTTCTTACATACTTTCCACTTCCTTCTCCACTACATGGTCTGAGACTACCTGGAAGTGTGTTAATACAGACACCTCTCCACAGCTAAACACTCAGAGTTGTTTATTCTCAGAGTACTACATCTCTGCATTAATCACTACTCACTGTAATAAGATGATTCTCTGACCAAGATCAGCAACAACACAAACCTATGTATATAAACAAAATATTTAAATGCTAGTTTGACAACAGGAATAGATTCATAAAAACAGCATCAATGTTTTCTCTCCTTGGGTGTATGCCTTCCATAGCCAAGGATTTTGACCACGTTTAACAGTATGAGGCATAAAGTCGCTTTTATGAAGCAAGTCTCTCAGATTTAATTAAGAGAGTGACTGGTTTTCCCTATAAACAGTTTTGTCACTATTGCATCAGTGAGCTAACCAGTCTTGCTAAGTAAGTTAGTTTTGTAGCACACAGGGACCAGTGCTGGATAAGACCATTGATGCCTTTTCTCCCTTGGCAACTAAAAAGCACCTTTGAGCATAATGAAATCTAGTGAGTAGGGAGCAGGGAGAGTTCCCTTGTCCATTCAAGATTCATTTCTCCCTCTCTTTTAACTAAATTGTGTCATATTATCAGAAGCATTGTTTTAGCTTCAATTTATGGTGAACAACCAAGAGGAAAGGCAATTACCTGTATTGTATTGGGTACTTCTCAGAATATTCTGACCAACAGTTTGTACAGCTGTTACCTGTGCCTGGAACTGAGATTTTGTAAATCTTTAATTTCTCATATTGTCTCCTTGTTATTTCATAACACATATGTTCTATTATACTCTTTTTAAATTTTTTAAATTTTATTTTTAATTAATTTATTTATTTACTTTATTTATTTACTTACTTTATTTATTCACTTTGTTTACTTTGTATTCCCCCTCTAGTTCCCTCCCTTCTCCCCTCCCAATTCCTCCCTTCCTTTCCCTTCTCCATGCATGTCCCTCCCCAAGTCCACTGGTAGGGGAGGGTTTCTTTTTCTTCCTTCTGATCCTAATCTGTTAGATGTCATCAGGACTGGCTGCATTGTCTTCCTCTGTGGCCTGGTAAGGCTGTTCCCCTCAGGGGGAGGTGATCAAACAACAGGCCAATCAGTTCATGTCAGAGACAGTCCCTGTTCCCATTACTATGGAACCCACTTGGACCCTGAACTGCCATGAGCTACATCTGTACAGGGGTTCTAGGTTATCGCCATGCATGGTACTTGGTTGGAATATGAATCTCAGGAAACACCCCTGTGTTCAAATTTTCTGGTTCTGTTGCCCTCCTTGTGGAGCTCCTTTTCTCTCCATATCCTACTATTTCCCACTTCTTACATAAGATTCCCTGCACTCTGCCCAACAGTTGCCCATAAGTCTCAGCATCTGCTCTGATAGTCTGCAGGGCAGAGCCTTTCAAAGGCCATCTGTGGGAAGCTCCTAACTTGTTTCCTGTTTGCTCCTTCTTCTGATGTCCGTCCTCTTTGCCCTTCAGGATGGGGACTGAGCATGTTCACTTGGGTTACAAGATCATAGGCTCCCAAGTAGCTTCATTATACACACTCTATTTTGGTTAAACCTTTTTCTAGCCCCTTATTTCTTTATCCCCATTACTCTACTCCTACATGCTTGACCCCTTGGCCCCTAGTCCCCCCCCCTGCTTTCATTTCCACAAATACCCTGCTCTATCATTCTTCTCTAAATGCTTCCCGCACCGCTAATTGCCCGTGTCTACTCTCCTAAGTATGCATGTGCACTCCAAATGCACAATACTATTCCAGTTCAAACCAGACAGAGCTCCACCACAAGGGAGGTAGTTACAAAGGCCCATCCCTTGCCAAACAAACAAACAGAACACACATACAGCTATCCGCAACTGACAAGTTCTTGCAAAAGAAAAAAAAATCCATTTTCTTCAGTGGAGTGATGCTGGATATACAAACCATGATCAGAGGCAGACCTCATTCTTAGGAGTAGTTGACTAAAACAAATCTTATCTGCATTTGTGTGTGTGTGTTTATGACTGTGTGTGCATTTAAAAAAGTGTTTATTCTCTTTAGATAGAAAGAATATAGAATTGGGAAGTAAAGAGGTATTAGAAGGTTTGAGAGCAGTTGAGGAAGAGGAAGGAATATGATCAAAATGTTTAAAAAAAAGTAATAAAATGACAAAAGTACTCAGGGAGGAAGAGGCAGGCAGAGAGTTTTGAGTTTGAGGCCAGCTTGGTTTACAAGCGAGTCCAGGAAAACCAAGGCTATACAGAGAAACCCTTGAAAATGCAAAACAAAAGAAGACTTAAGTATCATATTCCCATTAAACTATTTACCAGTGTAAATAAACAGCAAAAATAACAGAAGAAAGAAAATATGCAACATTTATACAATATTACTAAAAGTTAAATATGAGGAAAGAAAAAATATTATACAAAGCAATATTACTCAGACCCATGCAGAAGAGCAACACAGTATGATAATCCTAGTTTCAAAATGGATTTTTAAATTATTTATAAAAATTGTAGCATTTTAATTTTCTACAAAACCTTTTAAAAAGTGTTTGTTTTTTATATTGTTTGTTTTATTCTTTCTAAGGAATTTTAGTGTATTTAACTTCATTTATTCTCATAATGTTTAAACTAATATGTAATTAACCTCACTATTTCTAAAACATGTGGATTGGTGGAACGATGCTTTATTATAACATTTTAAATCAAACTCAACCTTAGGAAATTTCTGTTTGATATGCTCATGATTAATTTTAATAGCTATGAGAAGCTTAAAATAATAGAGATATCACATAGTATATCATGAAATAAACATTTTAGATGATTCCTATGAAAAAGACAATCACCTATAACTTTTTAAAATCTTGTATAGAGATTTAAAAGAAAAAGAAGAAAATGAATATGGTTAATATTTTATTATTTTGTTTGTGGTGAGAAAGTCATTAATAAAAGTTCAGAGATGAGTCTATTGTTACAGGATATTTGATCACACTGTGAACCCTGAGATTGTGTACTGGAAAAGTGTGTTTCTGGTTGCAGTGTGGCTCAGCCTTAGCACACACCTTTAATCCAAGAGTTTTCTGTAAACAAGAATAAACTCAAGAGGTAGGGAAAGCAACCAGTTGACATGGGATGAACAAAGAAAAAAAATAATGTAGAGTGCGAGAAATTCCAGAGGACAGACACTTAGGCTCAAAGAAGTTACTGTGAAGAGATTAAAATATGTGAGAAAACTTTCTAATCTGATCATTTGTTTCTGAGGTACTTTGCTAAGTATTCCAATTAGTGATACAACCCTGGTAAATCTTTCAGATAAGTAGAGATATTTAAGAAATCTTATAAAGCTTGATTCTATGAACTGGTACCAAACAATGTCAAGTGTGCCATTTTGATATATTGTGATGGCTTGGATTTCCAGTGTCCTCCACAGGCTCATGCTCTTGAAGGCTTAAGTCACAGCCTGAACAACCACAGTCAGATGTAAAATCTTAAAGCTATGGGACCTGAGGAGAGACACTTACATGAAACAGTTATTAGGACCTTTCCTCTTTCCTCTCTCTCTTTTCTTTCCGGGTGCTTTCAGAGCAAGCAGACACATCTACAATGCTCTTTCTACCATGGCATGCTGACCTGCCTCATACAAAAGTTCAAGTGACCAGGGGCTGAAATCTTGCAAACTGTAACCCCAAAATAAATTTTTTTCCTTACAATTTTTCAGCTTAGGTATTTTGCTACATAGCATACTTTGAAACATAGATACATTGAAAAGTCAATCAATACACTAATGTGATTCAACACTGTGTTAAACTATTAGCTACTAATAAGAAACGGGAATACAAAAAATTCAAAAGGAGAGATGAAATGTCATCGCTGTATGTTTCATTACTTAGAAAACATTAAAGCCCAAGATCTTATGAATAACAGCATCCAATGTTTTCAATGTGCTATATCAATGCTTATAACAAAAATACATTAAATATATGTACAAAATGGCATAATTAAATCAATTGTTTTGTAAATAAATATGTAAACTAATTAAAAATGAAAATCTAATTTTATAATTACTAAGTTACTAATATAAAGAGAAAGTGTGAAATGAATGTAATAATAACCATAATAATAGCAGACTAAATGCCAGGAAATGAAATATTGATCTGAAAAATCTATATGGAAAAAACAATTTTACTGAAGAATATGAAAGAAATACACAAACAAATAGAAACATCGGCTACATATACAAATGGTAAAACAAAGAACCATTCTTCTCGAAATATTTCACTAACTTAAGAAAACCTAACTGAAAGCTCAAAAGGGGTTTAAAATAGGTCTGAGAGAATATTATAATTATGTTATGAAATTCATGACATAGAAAACAACAAAAGTTGAAAGAATTTTATGTCTCATGACTGAAAACATGTTTATTAAAGTTGAATCAGCTTTTAAGGCCTATATAAAAATACCAGAGATACATAAGGAGCAAGACCCTTTTAGAGTTTATTTTTTGTGCATTGTTTGTGTGTGTGTGTGTGTGTGTGTGTGTGTGTGTACATTAGCAAGTCAAGGCCAGAGGTCCACAACTAGTATATATCCTCAGCATCCTCCTGTGGTTTTGTTGTTGTTTTGTGTTGTTGTTGTTTGTCTTTGTTTTTGAGACAGAATCTTTCATTTATCTGGAGCTCACCAGTTAGTCTGGGTGGCCAGTGAGTCCTAGATCCATCTGTTTCCACAGCAGAGTACTAGAAATACCAGTACACACTATCAGGATTGGCCTTTTACATGGTGATGGGGATGAACTCAGATCCTAGTCTTTATGTAGCCAAACTTTTACTGACTGAGCAATCTCCCCAGAACCTAGAACTGATTCTTTATCTAGAAAGAAAGATAATAAATAGCAGATTGAATAAATGAGCTATACACTTTGTTAAAATGTTATGAGATTTTAGCAAGGATTTGATAAAATTGAAGGAATTATCCATGCAAATATCTGAAAGTAGGAAACTGGGGTCCTAAAAAAGAAGGGAGTTAAAGACAAGAAGAGAACACAGTGGCTCAGATGGAGTTGGAGATAAAGTCAGAAATAAAGAAGAATCTAGACTTGTGTAAATGGGAATAATTTGTTGAGTTTTAATGTGATGATTAACATATGATCAAAAACTTCATCCATTTTTTTTTTTAATTTTTTTTCAAAGCAGAGTCTCACTTTGTAGCACTCTGGTAGCCTGGAGCTCACAACACTCTGCCTACCTCTGTCTTCAGATTGCTGAGATTAAAGGCATGCTCCACCACACTCAGCTAAACATTGTTCATTCTAAATCATGTCATGTTGAAAGAAATAAATATAAAGGATCCATAAGAAGATAAGAGAGGTCCAATACAATATCCAGGGTAAAATATGATTCGCAAAAGGATGGTATTATTAGGCATTCTGGATATATTTTAAAGATAGAGTAAATAAAAATTTCCATGCATTATTAGATGGGGAGAGCACATGATACACGATGTAAGAATGAATATGTAAGTGTCCTTTAGGTATGTAAGTGGAAATGTTCAACAATGTTGGAAATACATATAAATATTTGTAACCCATTAATATATGAATTATTTTTGAAGCTATGACAAACATCACTGAGAGGTAAGGATGTGCCCAGTAACATTCTAACACCAAGAGAGGAGTTTTAAGAACAATGAGACAATACCACTGGTGAAGGAATCGGGAAACAGAGTCAGTTCTCAGTGTGTAAGTAAGAAAGAATGTAGAGGAGAGTTATCAACTGTTCAAATGCTTTTCAGAGACCCGCTAGGACCATGACTCACCAGTGTCTTCAGCAATGTACAAATAATGTGACTATAGCAGAAACAATTTTGTAGAGTGGGGTTTGCAGACTGCATCTTTTTTTTTTTTCAATGCAGTTTATTCAGGAACCTTGAACAATCCTCAGACCCTGGGGAAAGCCAGCCCACAGCTTAAATAGCCTCTAGGTAGCCAACCCAGGCGTGCCACGTGGGCAATGCAGATAGGTCCACATACATGGAAGCAGACTGCATCTTAATTCACTCACAAAAGGATAGAGAGAAAGCTGTTAGGACACTGAGTACAGAAGTCTTTTGTAAGAACTTTGCTGCAGAGTGAAGCAGAACATAGCAAAACAGCTGAGGATGGGACATGAAGCTCAGAGATTGTTTCAGGTTCATGTTGAAGAACTGGTATGCTGTAAGAAAAAAAGCTAATACTACTAGAAAGATCTAGAGAAATATATAGCTACCAAATGATTGCCCCAAAGTGTATCCAAATAAATACCAAAGGCTTTTTCTAAGATATGCTTTCATATTTTAAAGCGTTCCTATATTTAGGCAAATAAGATCTTGGTAAATTAGATGTTCCAGTCTCTAAATTCTAACAATTTTTTCAAATGACATGTTGAAAGCAATGAAAACAAGTGCGTATGAAACTTTTTCCATCTATATTTCACTCTCAGACTTTATGTATTTATTACCTTTCCAGATCCTACTGTTTACAAGCTGTGTGGATTCACCATAGTAACCTCTTCTCTACAAACACCACTGAGATGAAATAAAGTAAGTAATTTAGAAAACTATGCTATGCTTTCTGCTGCGTATTTACTTATCCTTTTTTGATATAGACTGTTTGTTAATGAGGCTTCCAGAACAGTTTAAAGAATTAATTGCTAACCTTCTAAGAAACAGACACTAAGAGGAGTGGATGATTGTTACCAGGTTCTTCCCTTCATGGTAACCAAATAACACAAGTGAAATATAGGGTTCTTGTCTTATTTAAAACAAACAAACAATTTAGTAATGGGCTCAAGGAAACTTTTCCTAGAATGGAAAGTAAGTAAGTAAGTAAATAAATAAATAAATAAATAACCCCCCCCAGTTAGTCTATAAATCTGACCAGCTGCTTGGAGGGGGAGAATGGAAGCTAAAAAGAAAAGTGTTTTTCTATTTTCCAGTCTCTAAATTCTAACAATTTTTTAAAATGATATGTTGAAAGCAATGAAAACAAGTGTGTATGAAACTTTTTTCCATCTATATTTCACTCTTAGACTTTATGTATTTATTACCTTTCCAGATCCTACTGTTTACAAGCTGTGTGGATTCACTATAGTAACCTCTGCTCTACAAACACCACTGAGATGAAATAAAGTAAGTAATTTAGAAAACTATGCCACGCTTTCTGCTGCGTATTTACTTATCCTTTTTTAGATCTTAAGATCCACTGCATGCCAGAAGGCAGCAACATGGTACGGAACAAGGCTTTTACAGAAGATATAAGGAAGCCCAATGTGGTCTGCTGAAGTTCGCTAGGGCATTGGTGAAGATGAAGCAGGATTATCAGCGGAAACCAGCATTGAAAGAGTCATGGAGAAAGTTGAGGCTTTGAAGAGCACCTAGAAGAAGATATTGGTAAAAGTGCAGCTGAGTTGCAACGGAAGACCTCAGCATTTTGAAGAGGCCAGTACCATGGGATAACCAAGAACAGCAGTGGATATGTGGTTGAAACTGGCCTGAGTCAAAAAAAAAAAAAAAAAAAAAAAAAAGACAGCTACATTGTTCCAGAGCACAGATCAGAAAAGTGAATCCAAGCCACTTGGAGTAGCCCAGAAGATTTTGAGTGAATCCCAGGAACTGGACATTGAGTGATTTATACATTTGAAATTTAGTTTTACTTTTATCTGATGACTGACTGACTATTTAATGTCCTCACAACCAGTAACACCTGGAAGACTCTTACATGTTACCAACTTGGGCTGCCAAAACAATATACAGCTTTGGCCCTTCTGGAACACAGCTCTGTGTGCTGACTCAAGGAAACACTTCCTAGAAGATTTAATTTCAGTGATATTGGTCTCTGCTTAATCACTGCTAATATCTCTGCTCCAAGTAACCAGCACTCATTGTCAAAGCAAATAAAATTTTCACTTTAGTGTTTTTCGTATCTTGATAACTGCAGCTGATGTCTCAGCTCCAGCTAGAGACATCACACAAAAGGCCCTTCAGAGTCTTTGCTTACCTTTGCAACTTCAAAAGCCAGGCCTCTATTGTCCTTGCTGCTCTCAACACTCTTATCTTCAAAGTTTCCACAGAAAAGCCCACCAAACTTTCAACACTCAATGGGTCTTCCAGTCCAAAATTCCAAGTCCTTCCAACATTCTTCCAAAAACACATGGTCAGGTCTGTCACAGTAATATCTCACTATCCTGGTACCAATTTCTCTCTTAGTTAAGGTTAATACTTCTGTGATGAAACTCCATGATCAAACCAAGTAGTAGACAAAAGGGTATATTTGGATTATGCATCCATATCTTAGTCCATCACTGAAAAAGTTCAGGAGACTAATTCAAGCAGGGCAGGATGCTGGAGGCGATTTTGATCATCATGGCTTTGTCAGCTTGTTTGCTTTTCTCTTTCTTTCTTCCTTTTTTTTTTCTGTTCCTACCCACCTCCCATCAGTACTCACTGTTCCTTAATAGAAAACAATAGGATTCTAAGAGATAATAACCAACCATAACAAAATAATATATAGAACGATGAAGCAAAAACTTGGGTATCAAAGTTGGACACAGAAATCCAACAAGAGAAAAAGAGTCCCAAGAGCAGGCACAAGCGTCAAAGATATATTCATTCTCACAGTCAAGAGTCCCATAAAAATACTAAGCTAATAGGTAATATATAATCATTATCTATCTATCTATCTATCTATCTATCTATCTATCTATCTATCTATAACTATTACACAATTATATAGTATCTATTCTAGGATATATATATATATATATATATATATATATTCAGGCCCTGTGCTTGCTGTTTTATCTTAGTGAGCTCATAAGAGCCTTGCTTAGTTGATTCCGTGGTCCTTGTTCTCATGACATCCTCCATCTCCTCTGAGTCTTACAATTTTTTTGGCTCTTCTTCAGGATTCCCTGAGCTTTGAGTGGAGGGATTTGATGGAGACCTCCAATTGAGACTCTCTCTCTTTCTCTTTCATGTCAGACAGCTTGCTTTCTTATAGAGCCCAGGACCACTAGCCCAAATATGGCACCACCCACAATGAACTGGTCCCTTTCTCACAACCGTTAATTAAGAAAATACACTACATGTTTGCCTACAGCCTGATCTTATGGAGGCATTTTAAAAATATATATCTAGGCTCTCTTCTTTAAGAAGATTTTAGCTTGTTTCAAGTTAACATAAAATTTTCCAGCACGAAGTTTATACTATAGGCTACTGGCATGCTATTATAAACCATGATAATATACTCTCAATCCCAAGCACATAGAAATAACTCTTCAGTTGTAAGAAATTTAAAAAATGAATATCCATAATCACAGGTTTAAAAAAATTTATTTATATTCTTGCAAAAAGAATGAACAAAAGTACAAAGCTTTTTAATTCACCAGTTTCCCAGAGTTGTCCATATGGACATCTATACCTATGAGCTCAGTTAGAGACTAAAGACAATTATACAGTATTGCTATCCTTTTTATTTCTGTAGATTCAATTTGAGAAATACTCTGATTAAAACTATTATCCAATAGATGATCACCTTAAAAACTATAATTTGAGTAGAAAAAATATGGAGCTTTGTGTTGTCTAATAATGAAAAAGTCTTATGAATTATGAATAACACAGGATTAGGCAATATTGTCACATGAAAATCACAAATTAGTTACACTCTAGTAGATGGTATGCTTACTGTATACTATAGATGACATATATAGTCCTTTGTGTCATCTGTCATTAACAGAACCATCACTTGATGTGCCTAACAATAGCTGCAAGCAGATACATGTGTATATGCACATACATGTGTTAAAAATGGAAAAATATTTGAGTCATTGTTTCCTGAAAACATATTTTATGTATTTCTTCCAAATTATAGTGCAATAGCACAAATGTTATACATATTTTGCTATTATAGATATAATATACTAAAAGACTGTAATATACATTCAATTTTCATAACCAAATCTACATGATTCTATACTTGTTTGAGGAAAAATCTATTACTGATAACGTCATTCAAAGGAATCAACAATGGCAAATTTTATGTTCTCTTCTTTATTCTTTTTAATGTAAATACCTTGTCCTAACAAGGTTCATGGTGTACTGACTAACTTAGCTGAAGGAAAGAGAAATGATTTTCTCATTTTCATCTCATAAATAGTTTATGAAATCATCATAAATTATTTATTATTTATTAACGTTCATCTTAAGGTTTCAATAAACTACACGGGACAAGTCTAAAATGGTGAATTTTAAGATCTGTCCAGTCGTCAGCCATGGGACTGGACACTTATCTGTGTACCTCAGGTTCCTTGACACCTGAAGGAAGAAGAATGAAAGGCCCATCCGTCTTTCTGAGCAGCCTCAGTGAAGAAGTGCTCGCTCTACACTTCAGCAGATACTAATGCTATTCGCTCTGTCATTCTGTCACTTATTTCTTAATCTCTGGGTTTAAGAGCCTCTTGGCACTTGCAATTACACCACTTTAGCTACCTGATTCAAGCGGTCTTAATGCCTAAGGAGATTAGGTATCCAAATATATACCGGGTTACAGGGAAACGAGTAGATCCTCTTGAGTTTTAAGCCCAGTTTATGCAAATAGTTAAGTAACTTTCATATAATGTAAAAACCACTTATAATTCATATTCCTTGTCTTATGCTAAAAACACAGAAACCATTTTTTATAGTGGCCAAACAGACCACAGATACTTTTTGCCTATGTCTAAACTGCATTGGGAAGAAAAATGTGTTTTTTTTTAATTAATTTATTTCTCTATTCTCTTTACACCCTGATCTTAACCCCCTCCCTCCTCTCTTCTCATTCTCTATAATGATGAATGAATGAATGAAAGAATGATTGAATGAATAAAACTGGTTAAACTGGGATGAATTCATATATTGTGTTCCTCAACGCTTCATTCTCAGAATCACTAGACCATTGAGAAAAAATGAAAAACTTACGAAAGAAAAATAACAATTACCAAGAATATTTTTCAGTAATACACTGTGTGTAATAACACCTATAAACTGAATAACTGTGCCTTCAAAACAGTGCCATATAAAATACGTCAGATGTATTGAAGTATTTTTTAAAGTTTAAACTGTGTATTTTAAGTACCTTAAATATATACATTAAATTGTATATATAATCAAATTACAGCAATAATAAGAATGTCACATATATATGTAACTACATTTAACTTTAAAATAGACAAGTTGAAAGTAATAAATAAAGTCAATATGAACTTCTGATTTTAAAAAAATCTGCAGCACAGGGAAAATTCTCATGTTGTATGCTAGTGACTCAAAGTCCAGCATATTTTCATTGACAGCCAAGTTGAGCGATTTGCCATAGGGTATCAATTTGCTCCTGCACGAGGTCAATCCTCTGATTGAACACCATCAAGCCTCCTTTTAGTTGAGCATTAATTCCTTTATGTACAACTAAGGCATGAGCTACATTGGCTAAATGATTATTCAGGGTCTGAGCAGTCTGCCCAGTATGACTCATGGCTAATGTCCTGGTGGTAGCTCCAACAGCCGTCAATGAGATGGTAGTAACAATGGTGTCTGTAGTTCCAAGATCCCTTTTCTGTCTGAAGAGAGTCATAGCGTGAGGGGCATCAACGGGCACAGGCACCCAGTGAGGCATGCGAGTAACCAGGACATCCCTAAATTTACTAGCATTCCAGCATTGGGCAAAAAAGCAAGTATCATTACCACAATTACTTGACTCTATCTGGCTAATAATGAATAAAAATGGGGGATATAGACAAACAGGTGTGGGCTTATAGGAAATATTATGAGAAGCCTTAACCCCCTCGTTGGAACATCCTGCATCAGTTCTAGAACTAGCAGTGGTGGTGTCCGAGGTCTGAGTAGGTTCAGGAGACCATTGCCCCCAGGGGCGAGACGTGCTCCATGCCAATTGACTAACTCCATGTTTTCCTCCACTTTTGAAAGTCATTTAAGGTTCTTAAATTTTTTTTCCCTTTTTTTAAAAATTTTTCATCAATTACACTTTATTCATTCTGCATCCCCCCCATAAGCCCCTCCCTCCTCCCCTCCCAATCCCACCCTCCCTCCTCCCTCTGCTTGCATGCCACTCCCCAAGTCCACTAATAGGGGAGGTTCTCCTCTCCTTTCTGATATTAGTCTGTCAGTTCACATCAAAAGTGGCTGCATTATCCTCTACTATGGCCTGGTAAGGCTGCTCCCCCCCCCCCCCCCCAGAGGGAGGTGATCAAAGAGCAGGCCAATCAGATTATGTCAGAGGCAGTCCCTCTTCACATTACTATGTAACCCAATTGGACTCTGAACTGCCCTGGGCTACATCTGTGCAGGGGTTCTGGGTTATCTCCATGAATAGTCCTTGGTTGGAGTATGAGTTATTGGACTGGAGAATTCGATACTACGATGGAGCAGCTGAGAGTGGCCATTGTCACAGTAAATTCTACCAGAGTGGACGCAGGACTAGCCACAGGATTATCATCATAGATTGCTGCAACCATGAATCATCTGAAGGAATGGGCGGGCATGGGAGCGTTAGCAGGCCTTCTGGTGTTGGTTTCCTTGGTTTGCCTGTGGTATATATGCAAGATTAGAGTCTCACAACAGTGTGATGCAGCCATGATCATTCAGGCCTTTACAGCCATTGAAGCAGGACATTCTCCCCAAGCATGGTTGGATACCATAAAAAGCTAAAATGTTATGCTCAGGATGCGAGGCTAAGCACTGCACTCAGGGTCAGCCGCTTTGGACCCAGAGAAGAGCATGTCTGATTGCATGCGGATTGATGCCCCAGGGCCCGCCTCTGAGAAAAAGGTATCAGACTGGTCTGATGCTCTTTGGGTGGATGACACCTAAATGAACATCGGTACAAAGTCCCAATTTATTTCTAATATCAGAGATCAGACCTCTACTCTTGCCTGATGCGTCTAAAACAAAAAGGGGGAACTGTAGAGAGCTGCGGAATGCTATGCCTTAAAGATGGAGCTGGTTTCTGCCTTCCACCTTCCCGATGGTGAGTGCTCTCTGTCAGGAACAATTCCACATTTGGCTAAGGCCGAGGATCTGGCTTGCTTCCATGTATGTGGACCTATCTGCATTGCCCACGTGGCACGCCTGGGTTGGCTACCCAGAGGCTATTTAAGCTGTGGGCTGGCTTTCCCCAGGGTCCGAGGATTGTTCAAGGTTCATGAATAAACTGCATTGAAAAAAAAATCTGTATATAGTATAGTTTTTTTCATTACCTAGTTTTAGTCAAACTCCTATCAAAAGAAACAACAAATCAATACTTGCATTTAAAAAGCGGTAATGTGTGTCATACCTTCTCAAGGACTTTCTGGCCAGGTTCCATCCCTTCAAGATGTTCTGATTCTGTGGATCCCTCACTTGATACCATTTTTCTCTGAATATGAATATTTTGCTCACGCAAGGCAACAATCTGCAAAATAAAAAAGTAATTCCTTTAAAAGATAATTTACATTAATGTGGCTAATTGCAAATGAAGATGGACAAATGATTGAAGCATAAATATTAAATTTTTCCTACATTATTATTTCAAAATGTCTTTATAGAATTTAGATCACCATTTTGAATAACACTCATATGAACTCACAACCTTTCTCTTTAAAAATTTAGATCAATGCAAAACTTACCGAAAATATATTTTCCGTTTGGAAGTACAGTGGCTAACTGCAAAATTAGCTTTTAAATTGTGTTGTTATAAAAATTCCTGTTGCATGTACTTTTATATTGTGCAAGAAATATACACAACAATAATACAGGCTGGAAAGTAATTAATTATAGTCCCAATTATTTAACCTACAGAGATAGCCTGTAGCAAATCCATGAGCTGGACTTACATGAATTTATATACATGATCCATGCTGCTATATTTAAGTCTGACTCACAGTCATTGTCGTTTTTTTTTATCCAAATTTACCTAACTGAAAAAGAGATCAGCAATAAATTCTTGTGCTTTTTCAGCTCAACTTTATGGCATGATATTCCAATTGATGAATAGGTAGGTTCTCAAGCAGTTCCAAATGTAATCCAAGTAGTAAGGTGAATATAAAATAGTATTCTGATCTTTTCAAATGGTTTTTAAAATATTACTACTTACATAAACCTAAAAACAATTTATGTGATAATAATAGTGTAACTTCATGGATTGGTTTTTATGCTATCAATTTATATGTTATGACTAGATGTAGAATGAATCCATTTCTGCAATATCTTGTATGTGGTAAATACTGAATTGTACAAGACTTTGAAATCATGAGACAAATGGATCACACAGACCAGCAATCGTTAAGGAAAAGGACAGCAAGAATTTTGGTGTTCCTTGCGTTACTTTTCAGTGTGTAAGGGCTGGGATGGTGTGGCTGAGAGGTCACAGGATCTTGCACATAGCCTCTGACATGTGCATGTATGTAATATTGTTTTATGGGGCACGCCACTACTTAACAGAAACAGTTATTTAAGTATTGTTTCATAGTAAAAAAGTCATCAAATGATTGGCTTTTTAAAATCTTTCTTGCTCTCAATGAATTATCTATAAAATGAACAGAATTATATTTGCAAAAAAAGGCTGTACATGTAAATGTCTGCTTTTTCATTATATATGGACATGCTCATGTCAGTGGGTCCACATGTGTGTTTGTGCATTCCTATCTGAGTTTGAGCATGTTGAGGCCAAGGGTCGATATTGGGTGTGTTACTTGTTTTTTCCCACATTATCCAATGAAATAAAGTATCTCATTGAACCTAGAACACATATGTTTGAATAAGTTGGCTGGTCTATGGGCTCCAGGGACCCATTTGTCTCTGCCTACCTAACCTACAACCACAACTCAGCACTGTAGTTCCATGTGCAGGCTATAACACTTCAGACTTTTGTGGAGATGTTGGGAATCCAACTGTAATTCATCACACATGTAAAAAACAGGGACCATGCATTGAGAGGACCTAGATCCCCTGCTTAGATGTAGTAGCTCAAGCTCCATGTGGGGTTCCGAGTAAGGGGAGCAGGGGCTGGCTCTGACATGCACTTAGTGGCCGGCTCTTTGATCATCTCCCTTTGGTGAGGTGGCCTCACAGAGGAAGAGGATCCAGACAATCCTGATAAGACCTGATAGACTAGGATCAGGTAGAAGGAGAGGAAGGTATCCCCTATTAATGGACTAGGGGATCCTAGGGGAGGTGAGGGAGGGAGTATGGGACTGGGAGGAGATTAAGGAGGGGGCTATAGCCAGGATACACAGTGAATAAATTGTAATTAATAATAATAATATATATTATATAATATATATTATATAATAATATATAATAATATATTATATTGTATATATATATTATAATAATAATTTTTAAAAAGAGGCACTTTAGCCACTGAGCCATTCTCTCATCTAGAATAAGTTTTGAACATGTTATTTTATATTGTTTTATTCACTTTTTAAAATAAAAATTATATTGTGTCCCCAATTTGTTTTCACACATTTAAATGTTTTACAAATTATTTTAATAGTGTTTTTGTTACTTTAGAATTTAATTTATGTATATAAAGAAAAGTGATCATATAATCTCCCTGACACTCCCGAAATTTTTCTCCCTAATAGCTTGCTCTCGCATTCCCTTCCCTTCCCTTCCCTTCCCTTCCCTTCCCTTCCCTTCCCTTCCCTTCCCTTCCCTTCCCTTCCCTTCCCTTCCCTTCCCTTCCCTTCCCTTCCCTTCCCTTCCCTTCCCTTCCCTTCCCTTCCCTTCCCTTCCCTTCCCTTCCCTTCCCTTCCCTTCCCTCCCTCCCCTCCCCTCCCCTCCCCTCCCCTCCTCTCCTCTTCCTCTCCTCCCCTCCCCTCTTTTCCTCTCGCCCCTTCTCCTCCCCTCTCTTCTTCCTCCCTCCTCTCCCCTCCATTCCTCTCCTCTCCCCTTCACTTCTCTTCTCTTTTCCTCTCCTCTTCCTTCCTTTCCCTTCTCTGCTCTCCTCTCTTCTCCTTCCCTACCCTCCTTTCTTTTTTCTTCTCTTCTTTCCTTTTTTTTTCTTTCTCTTCTTTCTCATCTCTTCTTTCATTTCATTTTTTGATAACTCTCTAAGTCAATTAGTGCTGCTGTCATCAAATGGGCAAGGGGCCATTCACTGGAAATAGGCCATGTACTACTGGCCACACCTTTAAAAGAATGATTCTCCAAGCAAGGAATACTGGCAGTAGTTCTTTGCTTCTACTTGATCCATTAGAGTAGCTACAATGACCTCCTTTCTGTTGCACAGACATTCTTGGATCTTTTTCCTTCCATAACTTAGGGATTTTATTGTCCTTCTATCTGAGATATTTTTCCAAGTTCTTCCAATATCTTAGTTTTCAAAACTCAGCAGAAATAACTCACTTCAGAGAGATGGAATCTTACCTTCAAAACTTTTTAAGATATCCCTGTTCATTTTTGAGTGAGTAGGACTCCCACATAATATGTTTATTTTCTTCATTTTTTTCACTTTGCCTATATGCCTAACTAAAATTTTAATAACTCATAGAAAAACAATTTTCAAAAGAGTGCTTCGTTAAAAACATTCTTTTCTTTTCTTTCCTTTTCTTTCTTGGCTTTTTAAAAAATATTTATTTATCATGAAATTGTGTTCATGCTTCAGGAAGAAGGAGGAAAAAGAGCCCAGAGGTCACCACAATCATATGGGTTATAAGATACACCCATACTCACTTTTCATCTGACTATTTTATCTTTCTTTCTCCTCCAGTCATGCTCATCCCTCATTAGAATACCAATCAGAATGGCTAAGATCGAAAACTCAAGGGATGATGCATGCTGGAGATGTTGTGGAGAAAGGGGAACCCTCCTCCTTTGCTGGTGGGAATGTAACCTTGTACAACCACTTTGGATATCAATCTGGCACTTTCTCAGAAAATTAGAAATAATACTACCTCAAGATCCAGTATACCACACCTAAAAAGTTGCCCCCAAAGATGCCCCATCATTTAATAAGGACATTTGATCAACAACTTTGTTTGTAATAGCCAGAATCTTTTACACAGTTAAAGACTACTCAGCAATTAAAAACAAGGAAATCAAGAAATGTGTAGGCAAATGGTGGGAAATAGAAAAGATCATTCTGAATGAGACAACCCAGAAGCAGAAAGACACATATGATATATACTCACTTATAAGTGGATATCAGCCATATAATATAGGATAAACATACTAAAATCTATAGCCCTAAAGAAGCTAAACAACAAGGAGAACCCTAGTGAAGGCACTTAATCCTCATTCAGAAGGACAAACAGGATAGATATCGGAAGATGACAAGAAACAGTACAGGAGCCTTCTACAGAGGACCACTGAAAGACTACCCATAAAGGAATGCAAGGAGATACTGAGACTCATAGCCAAATTTTGGGTAGAGTGTCAGAAACCTTATGGAAGAAGAGGGAAAAAGAAAGACCTGGAAGGGACAAGAACTCCACAAGAAGAACACAGAGCCAAAATACCTGGGCCAGGGGCCCTGTGGAGACCGACACTACTAAGGACCTTGCATGGAGAGGACCTAAACTCCCTGTTCAAAGGAAGCCCTTTGGCTGCTCAGCTTCCAAGTGGGTTCCACACTAAGGAGTACAGGTGTTGTCTTTGAAATGAACTCAATGGCTGGCTTTTTGATCACCTTGCCCTGTGGGATGTAGCCTTGCCAGGCTACAGAGGAAGATGATGCAACCAGCCTTGATGAGACCTGATAAGCTAGGGTCATATAGACTGGGAGGAAGTCCTCCCTTATTAGGGAACTAGGGAAAGGGCATAAGGGGAGAAGAGGGAGGGTAGGTGGAACTAGGAGAAGGTGAGGGAGCGGGCTGCAACAGGGATACAAAGTGAATAAACTGTAATATATAAATATAAATAAAATTAAAATTTAAAAATTATTTTTTATTCACTTTACATCCTGATTGTAGCCCCATCTCTCATCCACTCACAGTCCTACCCCCCCTTCTCCCAACCCTCTCACCCATTCCTCAGAAAAGTGGAGCATCCTTGCCCATCCACTCCAGCTCATCAAGTTGCATCATGACTTAGTATGTTCTCTTCCTTTGTGGCCTGGTAAGGCAGCCCTGCCAGAAAAAACAATGATCAAAATGGTGGCAAGTGAGGGGGATTCAAGCAGTTACTCCTAGTAGTAGAGGCCATAAAGACTTAAAAGGACATCTTCTAACTAGACTAGCCTCCTAGTAGAGGGAGGGGAACTCCAAACCATCCACAAAAAACTTCAACCCCAAATTTACCCTGTCTACAAGATGTACAGGCATGTACATCTTGATGAAGATAGAGCAGATTGAGCAGAGATTGAAGGAATGTCCAACTAATGCCTGGCCTAACCAAAGACCTATTCTGTGGGAGAGTACCAACCCATGACCCTATGAAAGGTGTTCTGCTAAGCTTGCAGACAGGAGCCTGACAGGAGTTGTCCTCTGACAGACTCTGTGCAGCAGTGCCTCAAAACCAATGTTGAGACTTACTGCCAACATTGGGCGATGCTTAGGGAGTCATGTGAAAAAGTGGGAAGAAAGGGAAAAGGACCTGGAGGTGATAGGAGCTCTACAAGAAGAACAACACAGCCAACTAATCAGGGCCCAGAGGGGCTTGCCAAGACCTAATAATCAACCAAAGGCCATGCACAAACTGGACCTAGCGCCCCTGCAAAGATGTAGCACATAAACTTCATGTAGGAAGTACGGAACTTCATGTAGGCTTCATGTAGGACCTCTAGAAAGAGAAGTGGAAAACAGTGTTTTCATGTGGAGTAGCACAAGTTATTATGTGCAGCATATTCAATAAAATGATGAATTAAGATAGGAGTGATTATGGAACGATGAAGGATGTAGAATCAATAATTTTAAAAAAGTACACTTGAAGCTCACAGGAATTTCTGACTCAGTCTTTTCTCATTAGCACAGAAATAGATGACATCAAATAAAAGATAAGAATGAAGCTGCTTCTAGAAAAAATGATTTCTCACATTCCTAACTTGTTGCCTTATAAAATTTTATGGTTCTATTAAGACAACAGAATTTGTTCTGACTTTTTTTATCATTACTTTTTATTAATTACACTTTATTCATTTTGTATCCCCCCTTAAGCCCCTTCCACCTCCCCTCCCGATCCCACCCTCCCTCCCCTTTCTGCATGCATGCCCCTCCCCAAGTCCACTGATAGGGGAGGTCTTCCTCTCCTTCCTTCTGATCTTAGGCTATCAGATCTCATCAGAAGTGGCTGCATTGTCATCTTCTGTGGCCTGGTAAAGCTGCTCCCCGCTCAGGGGGAGGTGATCAAAGAGCAAGCCAATCAGATTATGTCAGAGGCAGTCCCTCTTCCCATTACTATGTAATCCACTTGGACACTGAATTGCCATGGGCTACATCTGTGCAAGGGTTCTAGGTTATCTCCATGAATAGTCCTTGGTTGGAGTATGAGTCTCTGAGAAGTTCCCTGTGTTCAAGTTTTCTTGTTCTGTTGCTCTCTTTGTGGAGTTCCTGTCCTATCCAGCTCTTACTATTTCCCACTTCTTACATAAAATTCCATTCACTCTGTCCAACAGTTGGCCATCAGGCTCATCATCTGCTTTGATAGTCTGCAGGGCAGAGGTTTTCAGAGGCCCTCTGTGGCAGGTTCCTAGTTTGTTTCCTGTTTTCTTCTTCTGGTTTTCAGAAGCCCTCTGTAGTAAGTTCGTAGGTTGTTTCCTGTTTTCTTCTTCTTCTGATGTCCATCCTCTTTGCCTTTCAGGATGGGGATTGAGTGTTTCTGACTTTTTTATACTGATTTTTTGAGTTAATTTTGTATCTAGCCACTTTGCTGAAGGGGTTTATCAGTTGAGCTTCTTGGTAGAATTTTGGGGGTCACTTATATATACTATCATATAATTTGCAAATAGTGATATTTTGACTTCTTCCTTTCCAATTTGTATCCCTTTGATCTCCCTTAGTTGTCTTATTGCTCTAGCTAGAACTTCCAGTACTATGTTGAAGAGATAGGGAAAGAGTGGGCAGCCTTGCCTTGTCCCTGATTTTAATGAAATTGGTTTAAGTTTCTCTCGGTTTAGTTTGGTGTTGGTTACAGGCATTCTGTATGTTGCCTTTATTGTGTTTAGGTATATGTCTTGTATCCCAGATCTCTCCAGAACTTTAAACATGAATGAGTGTTGTTACTCCACTAAAGCCACGGATTCAGAAGTCACCAGATGTGATAAGATGGAAGACCCTACACACTAAATAATTCTATGCAATTTGTTACAAATTACTCAGAAGTGAAGTAGATTCTTCCTTTCCCCAAAACAAAACAAAACAAAACATTGAAACTCAAGATTTGAGGCTGGAGAGATGGCTCAGGAATTAATAGTATTTGATGCTCTTGCAGAAGACCTGGGCTTAATTCAAAGGACTCACATTTGGCTCTTCACAACAGCCTGTAACTCTAGTTCCAGGATATTTTACCCCCTCCTGGCCTCTGTAGATAACTGTCAAGCATTCAGTGAACATATGTAAATTCAAACACTCTTTTTCACACACAAAAAAATATATAAACTAAAATCAAACTCCTGTTTTAATTATAAGTATTGAGGTTAATTTCCATTTACCTAGTAAGTCATGTGAATTTTGCATATATCTTATTGATTAAAACAAAATAGAGCATTTGAAAGGGTTAATGAATGAGTCATTGGATAAGTGTATTAATTTTCTCTTAAAAATAAATTAATTTTTCATTTGAAATATATCATACTCATCAGTGTATGATATACTTCCAAATGTTATAAATTTTAAGTCTTTCATAAATTATATACATAATTTTGTTCCCTGTAAGGCAAAGTTTTCAGCCACTAATAGGAAAACCCCAATTTTAAATAAACCAAGGCTTCAAAACAGGACAAGAACTTAAACAATTTCAGTTATATAATTTTATTTTGTTCTGTTCCTGCCAAAACCAAATTACAATAGGGGGCAATGGGAGTGACCTTTTTCACCCTATTTAATTATTGAGATTAATAAGATGACTCTTCCTTTTGCATTAAAGAACACAAGACATTTTCTCCCACCATTTGATTTTGGAGGTTTCACTCCTGCCAATATGCCCTGAAGAGAGAGAAAACTGTCTAAAGAATTTTTGTTGAAAAGGTAGTTCATTCCTTTTAAGAAAATTTGCCCTGCTGCCTAAGAACTAGACATAAGAGATGGCTAAAGAATCAACTACTGAAACTTGTGGAAAAGTGGGAGTTAAGAGAAAAGGACCTGGAGGTGACAAGAACAGAGCCAACTAACCAGGGCCCAGAGGGGCCTGCTGAGACTGAAGTATAAACCAAGGAGCACATATGGACTAAACCTAGACTTCCTACAAAAAATGTAGCCAATGGGCATCTCAGGCCTCATGTGGGTTCTCTAGTGAGGGTAGTAGGGACAGTCTCTCACATAGAATTTCTTGTCAGCTTTTTGATCACTTCCTTTTGGTGGGACTACCTTGTTAGGCCACAGGGGAAGAGGACAGTTTGATACAATTTGATGAGCTGCAATGGATAAGAAGGGGTGGGGCTCTCCTTTTCTGAGGAATAGAGAAGACAGAGGGAGGGTGGTACTGGGAGTTAGGAGGGATGGGTTACCAAAAACATATAAAGTGAATGAAGAATTAAATTTTTAAAAATCATATGAATAATGAAAAAAAAAGAATCAACTGTAGACACACAACATAATGAAAGTCAGCTGATGCTCTCAAAACATTTCTGAGACCTTGCACTGGCAGAGAAACACTTAAAGAAATGCTCAACATCATTAGCCATTAGGGAAATGCAAATCAAAACGACCCTGAGATTTCACCTTACACCCATCAGAATGGCCAAGATCAAAAACTCAAGTGACAACACATGCTGGAGAGGTTGTGGAGAAAGAGGAACTCTCCTCCTTTGCTGGTGGGAATGTAAACTTGTACAACCACTCTGGAAATCAATCTGGCACTTCCTCAGACAACTAGGAATAGCGCTTCCTCAAGATCCAGCCATACCACTCCTAGGCATATATCCAAAAGAGGCTCAAGTACACCATAAGGACATTTGCTCAACCATGTTTGTAGCAGCTTTATTTGTAATAGCCAGAAGCTGGAAACAGCCCAGATGCCCCTCAACTGAAGAATGGATGCAGAAAATGTGGTACATCTGCACAATGGAGTATTACTCAGTAATGAAAAATAAGGAAATCATGAAATTTGCAGGTAAATGGTGGGACCTGGAAAGGATCATCCTGAGTGAGCTGTCCCAGAAGCAGAAAGACACACATGGTATATACTCACACATATAGACATATTACATAGGATAAACCTACTAAAATCTGTGCATCTAAAGAAACTAATTAAGAGAGAGGACCCTGATTAAAATGCTTAATTCTCATCCCAAAGGGCAAAGAGGATGGACATCAGAAGAAGAAGAAGAAAACAGGAAACAACCTAGGAACCTGCCACAGAGGGCCTCTGAAAGGCTCTGCCCTGCAGACTATCAAAGCAGATGCTGATACTTATGGCCAACTATTAGGCAGAATGCGTGGAATCTTATGTAAGATTCACATGTAAGATGTGGGAAACAGTATGAGCTGGAGAGGATGGGAGCCCCACAAGGAGAGCAACAGAACAAGAAAATTTGAACACAGGGGTCTTTCCAGAGACTCATACTCCAACCAAGTACCAGTACCAGGCATGGAGATAACCTAGAACCCCTGCACAGATGTATCCCATGGCAGTTCAGTGTCCAAGTGGGTTACATAGTAATGGGAAGAGGGACTGCCTCTGACATAATATGATTGGCCTGCTCTTTGATCACCTCCCCCTGAGGGCGGAGCAGCCTTACCAGGCCACAGAAGATGACAATGCAGCCACTCCTGATGTGATCTGATAGACTAAGATCAGAAGGAAGGAGAGGAGTTCCTCCCCTAGCAGTGGACTTGGGGAGGGGCATTCGTGAAGAAGGGAGGGAGGGTGGGACCAGGAAGGGAGGAAGGAGGGGCTTATGCGGGATACAGAGTGAATAAAGTGTAATTAATAAAATAAAAATATATGGTTGGAAGGAAGGCTAGAGCTATTACTTTGGAAAAACACTAAGGTAGGTCTATGATACTCATGTCTGGATAGCATCATCCCCTTCAAACAGAGTGAACCCAATGTGAGGAAGCACTTTTGTCAAACTCCCACTTGTATCCAGTTCTTGAAAAATATTAGGACAACACACTGGGTATAGACACTATGTAAAACTATTTTCTAAATCAGGGATAATGATATTATTTATTTTTAATAAGTGCTTACCAAAGTTTGCTTAGTAAGAACTGATAGAGTTAAATAAATATATTTGTAAATATATATCACTACAACTTCAAAATGAGAACCTAGGAGCCAATGTGATAATGTAAGGAGATAAGATGTAGATGAAAGGACTTCTGATTGAGACGTTGTATATGTAAGAGAGCTTTGGGGGGAAAGTAGGCTAAGCTCCTCTTTGACCTTCCCCTTCCATCCTGTGGAAATGAAATGCTCTCCACATAATCTTGGAAATCTGTGAAAGGTACAATCAAGTGTTGCTTGCTCTTTGATCTTCTTATTTCTAGACTTATTAGAAATACATACCACTATTTACAAAATGTTAAATCTTACATTAGAACAGAGCAAAGAAAGTGGGATGAATAATAGTTATGAGAATAGGGCGTGATTATTGAAATACCTAAAGATTAGGGAGTAGTTTGGGTCTGTATAGGAGATGGAAAAAGGTGAGACTTTGTACTGAAGTTTACAAAAAGCTTATACTATCAGAAGGGAAACATGATGGGAATTTCTGGAGGACTCAAAAAAGGAGGGCCATAGGGAGCCCAACTTTTAGAAATCATTTGAGTTGTCTGAATCAGAATGCTGGTGGGAATGTGTTTGGTAGTTTTGAAAATAAACTACATGAAAACAGTAGCAACATTTTGGAAGTGGAGAAACGTCTGTGTTTATTATGAAACAGCTCTGATCTCGATTGGATGATACCCTTGTTCTAGTGTTTGTGAAAAGTAGTAAAGAGCTATGTGTATATTTACTGGGAGAAGCTTCCAAGCAAAGTAGTCATTATGTGGCATGGCTCTTGTTCACTGATTAAAGTAAAATTTCAGAAGATGGAGATGAATTCCAAAATAACTCAGAACCAATGAGAATTAGAGTTGCAAGACTTTTAGTTTGTCCAAGGCATCATAAATAATATCCTGGATTCTCCCATCTAAGGAGTTATTTGTGCACAAATCCAATCTTGGAGAGCTATGGTGCATCATACAATATACCTGGCAAAGTCATAGAGATGGCTGCCCCTGTTTGATAACCCAGCCTCTCCAGCATTGCGAAAGGACATGTGTCCAACATAACTTCACCACCTTAAGATTTAATATTGTTTTCCATGTTGTGCTTGAATTTACATATAATCTGTAACTCTTTTATTTTTGGAGTGGGGAAACTTCCTAATCATCATGGCATTGTGGGTACACATAACTTCTTTAATTTTTTTAAACTTCTTTCTTTAATTTTATAGGCTTACAGTCGGAGGGAAAAATTTGCCTTAGTATAAACACACATGTCCAATTATTTATTTATTTTAATTCAGAGTTGTACTGGATAGTTTTTAAATTTTTTTATTGTTTTTATTTATTCTCTCATACAATACGTCACTGCCTTCTACTCTTCCCAGTTTTCCTCACCTCTTCTCACCCACAAGTCCACTCCTCCTTTGTTTTCCTTCAAAAATGAGCAGGCCTACCAGGGATATCAACTGTAGGAATAACAAGATACAAAAAGGCAAGGCACAAGCTAGAGTAATCTGAGAGGAGGGGAACCTCAATTAAGAAAATGACTCATTAAAATCAGGCTGTAGGCAAGCCTGTAAGGCATTTTCTTAATTAATGGAGGAGCCCCTAACCATTGTGAATGCTGCCATCGCTGAACTGATGGTCCTGGGATCTAAAAGATAGCAGAATGAGAAAGATAGGAGGAGCAAGTCAGGAAGCAGCACCCCTCCACAGCCTCTGCAAAGCTCTTGCCTCCAGGTTTCTGCACTGATTGAGTCCTGTCCTGATTTTCTTTGATGATGAAGAGTGATGTGAAAGTGCAAACCAAATTCACGATTTTTCTCTCCAACTTGCTTTTTAGTTATGGAGTTTCTCATCATAGCAGTAATAACCCAAGCAGGCCTTCCAATAAGTAGGTAGCTAAGGATGTTTTTGACCTCCTAACCCTCTTGCTTATATGTGCCTAGAGCTAAAGTTTGAGCTCTGCGCCATCATGCTCAGTCTTATGTGGCACTGAGAATCTAACCCAGGACATTGTGTATTCCAGGAATACACTTTACCAAATAAGCCACATCCTAGCCCCTTACTCATATACAATTTACATTATATTTGAATGAGGTTGGGATAGAGACCCTAAAGTTAATATTGAAATGACTCAGAAAACTGGTTATATTGCAAAAATTATAATTTTGCATTGCATGCATTGTAGGACATATTGAATATTAGCTATGGTGTTAATATATATGTCAAACCAAAACACTTAGGTTGAAGATTAGTAGTGATGATAGTATATGAGCCTTTAGGAAGTGATCAAAGATGAAAATTCTATTATTTAAAGTGTGATTGAAAATCTTATTAGAAGTGTTCTGTGGAATGATCTTGAAGGCCATTTTGCCTCTCTGTGCCTTTTACCATGTAAGGAAAAATGTTCTCAGTGGAACCAGATGGGGCTGTCTCTGAACACTCTTCAATAACATATTTCTGTTAGACCACCCCGCTTCCAGCATCATGAGAAATGGATCTTTGTTGTTCATAAACTACCCAGGTTTGGATATTAGCCATAGCTAATACTAAGTTGGTTGTGGAAAAGAAGCATGCCCCTATCCCTTCCACCCACACACAAGTTCTGATATCTCACTCTGCAATATTTTGTAGATCACGTAGTTTTGAGTATTATGTAGACAAATATAAGGAAAGTATTTAAGATTTTATGTAAATATAAAGCAACTAAGTTTCATTCTATCGTAAAAGGTTTTTAAAAATGTTTTCAAGTTTATTGCAGATTAGGTTACCTGGCAGCTATGCGTTAAACACGGTGTATTTGTGTTCTTAATTCAAAATAGTTTCATAATAGATGAAAAAATGAAATTCCAAGAATATCTAAGAATTGAATTATTCCTATACATTTCTCAAAATAGAACAAGAAAGAGGGTATAAACTAATACAATTTTCATTCAGTTTTCCATTTGACTTTGAAAACTTTATGTATAGGACATTTTCATAAAATTACATAAGGAAGACAAATATGAATTTAGAGTTAAAATCCTAATTAATTAAAAATTGCTAGCATTATGGTAGCTGCCATAAATTAAACATTTTGTGCCATGAATAGAATAAAGCAATTTTAAATACATATATGTATATATTCTTAGTCAATTCTTTCAATAATGTTATGAGTTTAGGTTTTTTTTTCTTTTGCTAATAAAAAACTAGCAGAGGTTGAATGGTAAAACACATATCTATTTCCACAAAAGCAATATATCACCGCTAATTTCTAACCTATATATAAGTCATTCAAAGCTTAAGCAGTTTGTGCATTATTTTAGTGCTTTTGTATAATTTATGAAATGATTATCTGTGCATACAATCTAAATACTTAACTAGGTCAGGACAACAGTTCTGCATTCTGATACCAGGGAAATTTACATCTTTATTCTTGGCTAACAACTTGAGTTATATCTTTAAAAATCAGTTTGAAGATGTTTACAGATGTCATAGTAAAGAAAATTATGCTGTTCACATTATTCAACATTTTATTTCTAATTTTTAGGTGGCCTCAAAGCATTTACTCTTGAAAGCTAAAACTATTTTTTAAAACTTAATCGCATCTACATGAAACTCCACTGCTAATTCTACAGGGACTTTAATACTCCGAGTTTAAAATCATATTTTTCTTCAGCAATTTCACAACAATTTTCAGGCAGTATACCCATGTGAATAACAGTGATTCACTTCATCTATTTTTATTTCAAATTCCAAAAGTGAGACATATGAAGTCTCATCATACCAACACATAATTAGCTTCTACATAAATACATATTCTAATTCTAGCCGAATTCCATGTTTATATAACACTGTGATTACAATAAATAAAAGCAAAATACAATGGCAACTATCAGAAGAGTAGAGTTTTATTGAAGCAATGAGTGACTATTGGTTGTTACCTGCATTTGGGAAACCTGAAATACTGAAACACATTCAATCAGAATTTAAGAGTCCTAACCAGTAACCATTTCACTTTTGGTCTTTGGTTCTTGAGGAAAAACCGATTTATTAAAACCACAGAGACATACTAAGATTGTGTAAACACCATCATGTAATCTGAGCAGATTTATCAGTTTGCAGACACTGTTCATTTCACATATTTTTCAGGAAGTCAGGAAATATGGATAAACTACAGGAATAAACTGTCCCAGTGATTGGCTTCAGATGAGACCACAAACAAGCATGATTTTCTATCAAGTCAAAGAAAGATTATCAATGGTATATTTAAATTTTCTGGTTATCTTACTGAGAGAATTTGCATTTGAGAAGCAAAATGCATTTGCTTCTTGGTTCTCTCCAGTTTTTAACCACTTACTCTACCTTTCCACAGATGACAAATAGTTTTTTAAAATTACTCTCACAGTCAGTTTTTGCTGACCAGGCGCTGCACTTCCTATACAGATGAACTCTAGTGCTAATCTTCTTCAGCACAATATCAGATGGGTTTCAAGGATTCTTTAATGGGAAGTATAGTAACTGCAAAGCATGTGAGATTACCCTTCGCCAAGTCCACAACTGAACTTACTTCATTTAGGTATTAAAAGAAAAAAAAATCAAAACTACTTTTCTGACCAAGGAGTAAAGTTTTAGTATCTAACAGAAATAAATAAACACATAAAATAAATAAAAACATTTCATTTGAAACTTAAAAATGTACATATTTATCTTGTCTGTGTGTGTTTGTGGGTAAGTACACTTGCTACCACAGCATTGTGGAGGTCAGCGGTCAGTTTATAGACGTGTGTTTTCACTGTCTACCTTGTGAATCCCAGGGATCAGATCAAACTCAGGTCATTAAGCTCAGCAGCCTGAATCAACTTGCCAGTCCTTAAGAGCTTAAAATAAATTAATCGTCAAGTTGCAAACATCTAAATTAGCTCTTCTTTTTTGGTGGGATTATTTCAGTATCAAGGAAATAGCAGATATGTGCTCATTTTGCCAGTGATTGCCTATGATAATCACTTCGAAGAATAGTCATTTTAACAACAGCTATGGTTTTTTCTTTTAAACATAGCCTATAATAAAATTTTACATGAAATTGATATTCTCTCCCAAAATGACGAGTGTATTCACCTAATCACTATTTTAATTATATTTTTCATACCCAGTTAGACTTTATTTCTATTATTGAAATAATTACCCATTATTTATAGTAGAAAGACAATTAAATGCCGGCAATTCTGTGAGAGGCTTATAAAGGTGACATAAAGTAGAATATGGCAAAGGCTGGAAAGAAGGCTCAGGGTTAAAAGCACAAACTGCTCTTGCAGATGACCCAAGATAAGTTTCCAGAACAAGAATGGTGGTTCACTATCTTAGGTAATTCTGTCCATTGGGTTCTGACATGCTCCTCAAACCTTTGTGGGTACCAGACTTGCTTGCAGGTCTGGTACCCACAAAAAACATATATATCATAGACATTAAATAATAAATGAATGAATCTGAAGAGAAAACACAAAATAATTAAAATTGGCTAGAAGAATTAATAGCAGTTTTTAAGGCTCAGCAAAGACTGTTCAGCAAGTTCTCAGCTGAGCATGTCATAAAATGGAGATTAGCAGTAAAAGCTGAAGAAATTGTTAAATGTGGTAAAGTTCAAGAATTAACTTGAATGAAAGAGAAAAATAAAGCTCTAAGCAGATCTACAAATTGGCAGTGGTATGAAAACACACATTTTTTTTTCTTTTACTTCTTGGTGCTTTGTGACAGGGTCTCACTATGAAAAGTAGGCTGCTCACAAATTTGCCACAGTCCTCCTGCTTCTGCTTGTCAAGTGCTGGTTTTCTAAGAATCTGCTACCACATCCAGCTAATGAAACATTTTCAACATTTTCTACTTAGCATCTCATAGAAACAAGCCTCTATCTGAAATATAAATAAACAAGTATATAAACAAGGAAGGAGGTATATAAGTGGCACAGAGAAATTAAATTGTGGGGACTTCAATGTTGAGTTCTGGGATGGTTGGCAGCAAGATAGCTGAAGGCTTTAAATTTATCACCTTTATACAACATAGTCCTACTTTTAAATAATGAACTTGGTGTCTACCAGTGGAACTGAAAAATAGAACTGATTAGATGCCTTGATTATTAACAAGTACTTGCTAGCAAGGAATGGGATCTTTGTTCAGCTGCACCCAAAGAGAACATGGATTCTCTGAATCTACAGAGAATGACACATGCTGTAGTGGTTTTGCATTAAACTAAGGACAAGAAGATTATAAGTGAAAATTTCCTCTCCACAACAATTATATATATGTGTGTGTGTGTGTGTGTGTGTGTGTGTATATATATATATATATATATATATGCATAAATGAAGAGAGCAAGTTATGCTGAGAGAGACACGAAAATGTCCAGTGTGTTCACAGGTGATCGCTGTGCAAGCAGGAGGCATGTTCTGTGAATAAGATTCCCCGGCTTCAACACTCTCAGAAAATATTTATTCTTAAATGATGTGAGCAAGAATTTTTTTAAAATTTGCTTTTTGTGTGATAAGCACCATGAAACACCTAGAACAAATATTGATTATTAAATAAAAGAAAATCTAAGTCTACATAAGCCTAATCATGTCTTTATCTTCTGTTTACTCATCTGCAGCTGGTTTACTGTGAGGAACTTTTGACCCTTTAAAATGAACCTTCTATTTTATAACCAAACAAGATACCTTTCCATTAACAAATATTGGCATCTTATAAAAAGCCACGTTAACGTCAGTCTCTGTGAGGATGGACCTGCTGATTGCTCTTTCCCCTTTCAGTGACATACAGTTTGATCTCGGCTAGGTATGGTAAGGGCTGTACAAGGGCCTTTGGGTTATTGTCTTGTTTTGTTTCCCTACCAAGGAAGAAGTGACAAAGTAACAGGCTGTGTTTTAGCACTATTCTTTTTAGCACTATTGTAGCAGGTGAAAGAGTCTTAAGGGAAAGAAGGTGTTTCAGTGTGCTTAAGAATTACTTGGGCAAAAGGTAGGGAGCAGAAACAATATCCATTAGTCATCACTGCATGTTAAAAAGCAAATATAAAGGACTTATTCATGTAGTACCTCCTTTAGAAATAACAAAAGCATACAAGGCCCATTATTCTGAACAATTCCTTTTAAGTAATCCATTTGCTTGGGTTTCAACGTGCTATGTTAATCTGCAAATATTTCAATTTTACCTTTAGTCATTTCAAAGTGTGTTCACATGACAAAACGTAACTAGGGAAAGGGAATAGAGAGTGGTCTTAATGACCTTATGTTATGTGCAAAGAATAATAATGAATTCACAGGAAGCTGAGCAATAAACCCTTTTGTTTTCCCCAAGAAATTGCCAGCTAGACAGTTGCATTTTGGCAGAGATTCTTTGGATCAGCCTTTCTTGAGAGAGCTTATACAATATAATCATATTGTCCTGGCCAACATGATATTAGCCGGATCACTAACAACTGTGATATTTATTGAAAGGCTTTTTTTGTTTTGAGAATCATTTCAATTTGACTCCACACATTAAGTCATTTGAATGTTACAACATACATATAAGACGATTTCTATTATTATGTCTGAGGTAACAGAGACAAGGGAAATAAGGAAGTTGTTCTTGGTGATGGAGCTCAGAAATGACAGTCACTGAGGGGGAAAATCTAGTTACCTTGAGCGGGGACTATGATTCTCCTTTTCTGTGTATTTGTCACTTTCCCTCTTTTCAAGGATAGATTATACCAACAATATTAAATCATCTGTTTTGCATAGGATGCCTAGTCATATTTATCACTTTCTTCTAATATACTCATATTAAGTTTTAATTGTAACTATACATTTTTCTTTGTTCATATTTTATATATTTCTACATGGTACTTCTATTTTGACATTATTAATGGCTAAAAACTGATGTTTTATTTTGAATACTAGAAGTATTTTGGAAAAATAAAAGGATGATAAAATGTTGGGACATAAAAGTAGTAAGAATTTTTTTTTTTAACTAACAACATTTCATGTTTATTCTTTTTAAATTTAATTTCATTTATGTATTTATTTTTTACAATGTATTCACTCTGTATCCTCACAACAGCCCCTTCCCCATCTCCTCCCATTCCCATCTACCCTCCCTCTTCTTGCCCTATGCCCTTTCCTTAGTCTCCTGATAGAGGAGGACCTCCTCCCCTTCTATCTGACTCTAGCCTATTAGGTCTCATCAAGGCTGGCTGCATCATCTTCCTCTGTGGCCTGGAAAGGCTGCTATTTCCAGGGAGAGGTGATCAAAGAGCCAGCCACTGAGTTCATGTCAGAGACAGCCCTGTACTCCTTACTAGGAACCCACTTGGAAACTGAGCAGCCAATAGGATTCCTTTAAACAGGGGGACTAGGTGCTCTCCATGGAACATACTAAAATCTACAGCCCTAAAGAAGCTAGATAACAAGGAGGACCCTACGGAAGATGATTAGTCCTCATTCAGAAAGACAAACAAGATAGACATTGGAAGTAGAAGAAAAGGAACAGGACAGGAGCTTTCCACAGAGGACCTCTGAAAGACTCTACCCACCAAGATATAATAAGAAATTATTTTTATTACTACCAAATAACTTTTATTTTGCAAAGTATCTTAGTTGCTTACATTCTGCATGTGGGATAATTGTGCTGGACTGTCTATAACATAATACCTAAAATGTTGGTTAGTGCCAGAAAATGTTTATGATAGTTTGATCCAGTGACAAAATAATAAAATTCTAAAAAACAAAATAAAACAAATAAATAAAAAAAAGCTTCCATCATATAAATTAACAAAAGCAAGAATAAACAAACGGACAACGCTGAAACAATCAAAATACTTGGCTTCAAGACAAAATACAAAACCAAATATCCTATCTTAAATAGCCTAGTGATAGAATAAAAATCACCACATAGACAATAGAGTAAAAAAACTAGATATGTATTTATGCAACAGTAATCAAATGCTCTTAAATTAAGATGAAAGAAGTAAACATTTGTGAAAGATTATTTCTTTAATGAATATGGCTAAGAAATATGAGTATTCATGAAAAAGAACAAGATATATATCTATATATAGGAAATATGATCAACCCACAAATAGATCAAAACTTAACTGTTGGATTTGAATCTATTTGTGAAATTATTTGAAAACATATTAGGAAATACTTGAAGATACAACTATAAGCAACTGAATTTTGTTTTCCACCTTAATTTCACAGGTAACAAAAACTAACAAATGGAATTATTAATACTTGCAGAAATATACCTGCAGAAACTGAGTGAAGAAATAAACTGTATATCTGACAAAATCCTAATAAAAACCTAAATAAGTCATTGACCAACCACCCAAAAATATAATTACGATACATTAAAGATCACAAAAATACAGACAAATAAAGACAATTAAATGTTTAATTAATATTTGAATTGATGCTTGCTAGAATTATCCTATGAGAGATAAAATACAGATGAAAACTATGATCAGCTATTATCACATCTGTGTTGAAGATTATCATTCAAAAACAATACACACTGTTTGGGGGAAGATGAGGAAAAAGGAGAGATTTATACTGCTGAGTGAGAACTGTAATTTGTGTAGCTGTTTAGTAAAATAACACACACTTTTCTCAAGAGCCAAAAAGAGAATTACTACACAATCTAACCCTTCTGATTGTTCTATATAATGGAAAGAAATGAAATTACCACATGAAAAAAAACATGTTTATTCATTTTTATTCAAAACATGGATCCAACTTAAATACTGAACAATGCATGGAGAGTTTAAAATATAGTATACGTACATAATGAGACACTGCTCAGCTACAAAAAAAAATCTATGGAATGTTTAATTAACCATAATATTGATGGATTTGAAGGATGTTTAGTGAAATAGCACATCCACAGAAAAACAAAAAATAAATGATCACTCATTAGTATAATCTAAAACAAATAATGTAATAGTAATTGACATTTAAAAAGTGGTTGTTAGAGAATTGAGAGGCTCCTGGGAAGGAAAGACCCTCCTGGGAAGGGTCTGTCACCATGCACAATGAATAAATCATACTATTACGGTATAGAATAGTGAATATAATTAACAGTGACCTTTATTACATGCCTCAAAATATAAGATGATTAAAAGTAACTTCACATAAAAGTTGTAAAATTATGTACTGAAATATGCTATCTACTTTGAGTCTCTACATAAGTAAAATAATTATACTCTATTTCATAAGTGCGTTACATATTAGGCACATTTATGAAATCAGTGGGTAGAACAGTGTAGTAAAAAGTTTTTAAACAAAGTAAAGATCTTTACTTTGTAGGGACGGGTTTTATAAATTATTGAGAGTTGTTTTGAGTGTACTGTTATACTGGGGTTACACACTGCTGAATTTCTAGTTTAAAAAATCCTCCATAGTTCTAGTGCTTACTGGAGCTATTGCTCAACTAAATAATATCCACGTAACCACTAGCACTGAACTGTAGAATGTAGAGTAGAGAGTCGATGCCCTGGAAAGTGTCAGTGCTATAAATGAGTTGGAAAAGTTGGGGATCAGTAAGGATACAGACCTAAGGTTTCTGTCTCTGTGCTCTTTATTCCAACAAGGTTTTGGTATTCTATAGCAATAAATATACATCTATTTAATGAAAAATAGTACTTGATTTGTCCTGGTACCTCAAGAATAATAAATATTCCTCCTAAAAATTTAAAGGTGCTGTAGTTTAAACATTCTGTAACAACTACTTTCTCTTTCCCTATACCCCACTCTTCTGTTTCTTTTTCTTCTGATTTTATAAACCTCTCACAATGCAGTCTCTCATTCCAGTATGAGTTATTCTCCTCATTGTGCCCCAATAAAAATGTTTTTGGAGAGAAAAAAATGGCGTTTTCATTTTAGAAACTTTAGTAATAAAAGAAGTACTTAATTACACCAATTGCTCATCAAAACTTTTAATTAAATGTTAGAAGTTTCGACTAAAATGTTAGAAGTTTCAGTCTCAGAAAAGACCCCTGTGCCCAGATTTCTTGGTTCTGTTGCTCTCCTTGTAAAGCTCCTGTCCTCTCCAGGTCTTACTATCTCCCTCTTCTTTCCTAAGATTCTCTGCACTCTGCCCAAAGTTTGGTTATGAGTCAGCATCTGCTTTGATAAACTGCTCAGTAGAGTCTTTCAGAGGCCCTCTGTGGACCGTTCATGGATACAACCTAGAACCCCTGCTCAGATGTAGCCCGTGACAGCTCATTATCCAAGTGGATACCATAGTAAGGGGAATAGGGACTGACATGAACTCAGTGGCTGCCTCTTTGATCACCTCCCCTTGAGGGGGGAGCAGTCTTGCCAGGCCACAGAAGAGAACAATGCAGCCAGTCCTGATGAGACCTGTTAAGCTAAGGTCAGCTGGAAGGGCAGGAGGACCTCCCCTATCAGTGGTCTTTTAGAGGGACATGGGAGGAAATGAGGGAAGGAGGGTAGGATTGAGAGGGAATGAGGGAGGGGGCTACAGCTAGGATACAAAGTGAATAAACTGTAATTAATATAAAAAATAAAAATGTTATTAAAAATGTTAGATGTTAGGTGAGTTGGATATTAGGTGACTAAGAATTCTGTGGGAAGAATTTAGCTTGTTTAATTTGAGATGTCTTTGTCTTTACCTTTAAGTGATAATCATTAGAATCCATAATAATTAGAGTCCATCTATTTATGGAGTTTGGCCACAATTCATTTTAATTGAAGACAGGTTATGTGAGGAAAAAAAATCAGTAATTTTAGGATACTTTGAGTCACACCAATGAGTCTGAGATCAACCACTTGGCTAGACAGCAAGTCAATTTTGTTACATAATGAAACACAAATAAAAACTCTTGACATGAAAACTTGAGTGACATTTCCTGATTGACAATACTCTGTCTAACATGGATTTAGGAAAGCCTTTCATTGGTCAGCAATATAATGGAAGTTCCATGTTGGGAACTCCCTGATCTATGTTTTATAGTCTTTCCTTTTATGATATTAATGCAAAGCCTTTAATGTAATAGACCACAGAGTCAAGCATGTAATCTATGTGTCCTCTTAGAGAACCAGTGAACCTGCCTGGATATGTTTTAGGTTGTTATTGGGTACGGGGGTCTTGTGAAGTATATAGTCTTTGGACTTTGCAGCTTGTTTAAGTTTTGCAAAAAGCTATGATAAAGCTTTTGTAATGGTAAGTGGTGTATTTTCAACCTAAATAATATATCACCTTTATTCTCAGGATGGCAACATTTTCTTATACTCCTTCACAGTGCTCTCTATATAACAGATACACATTTTAGGTTCTAATATTTTTAATTTGGAATGAGTTTATTGGGACAGTTTTGCCACAAAGACAAATGTGATGATTACTTCTAAGTGTCAATTTCATGCAATGTAGAATCAAGTAGGAAGAGAGTCTCAGTGAGAGGTTGTCTTTATTGGGTTGGATTGTGGGAATACCATGAGGAATGTCATTAACTCATTTAAATCACCTGGGAAATACCATCATGATCATGGATGGTTCTGTTTTATAGATTGGGTCCTGAGTGATGTAGAGCAAAGTGAGTTGAATACTTGTAAGCAGTTATGCTTTAGTTTATCTTTGCCCTTGACATTGCATAAGGCACAGTAGCTATTTCAAATTCCTGTCATCTTGATTTCCTGCAGTTATGGATTGCAGCCTCGCACTGTGAGCTAAAATAATCTCTTTCTTCCCTAAGACAGTGTTTGCAGTATATTTTACCAGAGCATCAGGGATGAATCTTTTTTTAAATAAGGAGTATGTGTGGTACTGATTAAAGTGTAATATTTTTGGCTGCCAGTAACTTTCAAAATCAGTTTAATCGGTTATTAAATATTAGTTAAAAATAAAACAAAACATGTACATGATGAGGATGAAAATTTCACAAAATTTACTCATTAAAGTTTTCCCAAGGTTCAGAATATGGACACTTTTTCAGATGTTTTAAAGAATTCAGGGCTGGAGCAATGGCTCAGAGTTAAGTTAAGGGCACTTCCAGAGGCGCTGAGTTAAATTCCCAGCACCCAAATGGTGGCTTGCAACCATCTATAATGAAATCTCACGTCCTCTACTGGTGTGAAGGCCTACATGAAGATACTGTGTACATAACAAATAAATTTAAAAAGAGAAATACTAAAAAAAAGCCCTGCTAGGCTACAGAAAAGGACATTGCAGCCAGTCCTGAAGATACCTGATAAACTAGGGTCAGATGAAAGAGGAGGAGGTCCTTCCCAATAAGTGGACTTGGAAAGGGGCAGGGAGGAGATGAGGGAGGGTGGGTGAGATTAGGAGGGAATAAGGAAGCAGGATATAGCTGGGATACAGAGTTTATAAAATGTAACTAATAATAAAAATAAAAATAAATTCAATATTTATTATCCAATATTTGACAAATTTTACCAACAGACAAAATTACATAATTTAATGTCTGAATTATTAATGTAATTAATATAACTTCATGGCTTTAAATAGAAGGAAGCTTTAAACTGAAATAATCCACAGATGTATAAGTAGGATGATGTCATGATGGATTTGCTTAATGGGAAGAAATGAACTGATAATGCTTAAAGTCTCACCAATTTTGTCTAGGAGGTAGTTTCTATGAAGAAAAAGACCAAGCAGCAGAATGGCTGCAGTCACTTTATTTAAGCACTTAGATTTCAAACCCTGCTGTCCAGTAATGTTTCTCTGAACATTTCACTTTTCTTCTCAAAGCTGGTTATCTTAGTTTTTAAAATCCTAGTAGTTATGTGGTTTTTCTTGTAGTTTACTTGTGATGATTAAAGTGTATATATATTGGAGAAATAAAGAATTCTTATCAGGGGCTGAAGAGATGGCTCAGTAGTTAAGAGTGAAAGAGTTAGACTAATTTTGTAACCTATATGTCTTATAAAGCCTATAGTTTTGAGTTTTAGGTCCAGGTTAAGCTAAAGCCTCTTAGTACCTTTCCAGATAACGGAGGAATGTGACCCTATCTTTGAGGACAGATATTAAAAAAAGCAAGCAAGCAATGACCTTCACTCAGCAAAAAGAACGAGCAGACCCTTGTCTTCAAGATAGTGTTTCTTAGCAATGAACCCAGACTTCTGAGTAGCTTTTGATCTCCAGCCAAAAGTCCACAGCCCCCAATCTTCAAGGATAAGCTAACCACCCCCACCTTCAATCGCAGCTGCATCCACACGTGGCAGGACTGGCAAAGCTTGAGCACCTAAGACTAACCAATTATCTTACTTTATAGCTTCCTCTTCCAATCCTAAATTGCCAAAACTGCGACTTCATATTTCCCACAATTTTTCTTTTAAAAACCTAAAGGCCTTTGTCTCTCAGTGCCACTCTTTGCTAACCGGCAGGGGTGGCCCCATTGCGCAATGGTTAATAAACCTCTTGCTTTCGCAACGAGTCATGGTCAGTGGGAGTTTCTGGGAAGGGCACGATCTTGAACTCCTGAGCTGTGAGACTCCATGTCTTACAAAAGCACTGGTTGCTCTTCCAGAGGTCCTGAGTTCAATTCCCAGTAACCACATGGTGGTTCACAACCATCTATAGTGAGATCTGGTGCCCTCTTTTGGTGTGCAAGTGTACATGCAGGCAGAAGACTGTATGCATAATAAATAAATTAAAATATTTAAAAAAAGAATTTTTATCATATGTCTAGTACACAGTAATCTCCACCAAACTGTATATATAATATTTACCAAAAGCATTAATAAGCAAAATTCAAGGTCATATATTAGATATAGATATATGCATAAAGCATAGAAAGTGCCATGGAATCATTGTAACTCTAAGAAGGTATGTTTTATCTAATAATTTAATCCTCAAAATAGGCTAAGGAATGTTATTTTGTGTTACTGCTAAAAGAAATTAGCTATAGAAAAGAATTCATTTTGCCTGTTATTATTAGTTATTATTATTATTCTTCACAATTTATTCACTTTGTATCCTAGCTGTGGCCCCCTCCCTCATTTCCTCCCTATCTCACTCTCCCTCCCTCTTCCTCTCACATTCTTTCCACTAGTCCACTGATAGAGGAAGTCCTCTTCTGTCTGACCCTAGCTTATCAGGTCCCATCAGGTCTGCCTGGATCCTCTTCCTTGGTGGGGTGGCTACTAGGTTGCCCCACTAGGGCAAAGTGATCAAGGAGGAGGCAACCGAGTTCATGTCAGAGACTGTCTCTTCTCCTCTTACTAGGGAACCAACATGGAGACTGGGTTGTTTACGGGCTATGTCTGAGAAGATTATCTATTCTTATTGATTTTACTAATATCTAATATTGGCCAGTGAGATAAATCATAGCAATATGACTTTAGTTCATTTACTTATTCATAATATATATTATCTTATGCAAGGATCATGAAGGAATACTAGGGAGAGCCTGTATTTATTAATATTTCTCTTGTCATAAATAAAAAAATTAAATGGAAAAATTTAATAATTTGTCAGGTATGGCATAATTTAAAAATGACATATCTAGAACTCAAAATTGAGTCTTCTAAGTTCAGGGTAGTATTTAGTTTTATTTTGTCATGTTTTGAGTTTGTGTCTTGTTTCTCACTAAATTTCAGTATTTCCTTTAAAATGTTTAAAAGATTTGTATTTTTTTCCAAATTATTATCTCTAAAGTAAGATTGTTGTTATGTCACTGCCCAGCGTGATATTTTCTGTATCATGTAAGGAATAATTAAACTTGTTTTATTTAGAAATACTTTTATACACATCCAGGTTAAATTTATTGCTTTCTGAAATGTATGTTTAAATTCACTATTAAATGTGATCAAACTAACAACACAGAAGAATACAAAAGCAGTTAGCATATCACACGCAAAAATAAAACAGAAATGACTGCTACTATCCGCCTAGCAACTCTTAGACTTTCATAATGGAAGATGAAGCTAAACAGAAGAGTGCTGGAAAATATGTAAAATTAACTTCCCGTGTGTTCTACCCCAACAATGAACAACCCGAGCCTCCCTCTTAACTGCTTCCCCGAGATACTGGAAATGAATAAAAGAATGGAAGTAGAAAATATCAATTTTTAAGTTCTCTTTTTTGTTGTTGTTGAATTTGAATGCATATTGTTAGAAGACAGACACAATAAGCTTTTATTTGGGAAAGATGTGTTGTACTGACATATATAATTATCAGCATCAATGGAAAAAATCTATAAGTGGTAATAACTTGGGCAATTTAGAGTTTCTACATTGATATAACTAATATTATCACAAAGAAAACCTAGAAGTATAACAAAAGTTACAGATCTTTCAAATACTGGTTTAACAAAGCTGAAACTTTTGATTGGCCAAAACAAAAAAATGCACAACATCAACAACAAAAAGATATATTCGATCACTATTCAAGTCTTCAGTGAAGTGATCAAATAATAACTTTCAATTTTCTAACAAAAAGACACAATTCCAACAGGAAAAACGCATTCCTGGATTGTTTGCAAAGAGGCAAAAATTGTAGCCTCCCAGGTTTACATAGTCTTCAAGCAGTTAAGGGTCAGTGCTTCACGGTGCTATTGCCACATGCAAACACTAAAGTCATTAAACAAACACTGTACCTTGTCACATTTCCACATACGCAGCTGCTCCAAGAGTAGTTTACTTCCTGATAGGATACTGAGAGTTTGCAAGGAATTTGCCAATATGATTATTAATGATGCATAAGCTAATCACCTGGACGAGGTTTGTATAAACATGAAGATTTGAAAGCCGTTATGAGAATAGTCATTTTGCTAAGCAATGATAGACATACAGAAGTCAACCCACTTTTATATCACAGAAATGAGAAATAATTAGAATTAATGAATCAAAGTGAACTTTGCAAAGGGTCGGCCAGAAAAAAGGTTTTTTTTCTTTTTTTCTGTTTTTGGTTTTTGTTTGTTTCCTTATTTGTTTTTGTTTTCTTTTGTTTGTTTGTTTTATGTAATTAATAAACCAAGTCAAAGAGTTTTGCAGTGGGTTTTCTAGTTTGGAATCTTCCCTCATATGTATGGAAATTTTAATTTGGATGAAAATATACTCAATCATTTCTTAGATGCTATAAAAAATATTCTGAGTTTGGGTGAGAACTGCCTCATGGAAATTCCTGAGTATCCCTTTTTTATTTCTTTTTTAAAAATTTGTATAAATTAGTTTATTTACTTTGTATCCCTGCTGTAGCCCCCTGCCTCATCCCCTCCCAGTCCAATCTTCCATCCCTCATCACCTCCCATGCCCCTCCCCAAGTCCACAGATAGGGGAGGTTCTCCTCCCTACCCTTTGACCCTAGCCTATCAGGTCCTATCAGGACTGGCTACATTGTTTTCCTCTGTGGCCTGGTAAGGCTGCTCCTGCATCAGGTGATCAAAGAGCCATCCACTGAGTTCATGTCAGAGACACTTCCTGTTCCTTTTACTATGGAATCTATTTGGAAACTGAGCTGTCATGGGCTACATTTGTTCAGGGGCTGTAGGGGTTCTAGATTATCTCCATGCATAATCCTTGGTTGGAGTATCAGTCTCAAAAAAGACCCCTGGGCCCAGAATTTTTTAATTTGTTGTTCTCATTATGGAGCTCCTGTCCCTCCAGGTCTTTCATCTCCCCCTTCTTTCATAAGATTCCCTGAATTCTGCCCGTAGTTTGCCTACGAGTCTCAGCATCTCCTTCTATACGTTGCTGGATAAAGTCTTACAATGGCCCTCTGTGGTAGGCTCCTGTCCTGTTGCCTGTTTTCTCCCTCTTCCAATGTCTGTCCCCTTTGCCTATCTGCATGAGTATTGATCATCTTACCCAGAGTCCTCCTTCTTGCTAACTTCTTTAGGTTTATAGAATTTTATGTTTATCCTATATATCTAATATCTACTTGTAAGTGAGTATTATATAGCATGTGTGTCTTTCTGTTTCTGGGATAGCTCACACAGGAATTATCTTTTCTAGTTCCCATCATTTGCCTGCAATTTTCATGATTTCTTTGTTTTTAATTGCTGAGTAGTATTTCATTGTGTTAATGTTCCACAAATTCTGTATCCTTTCCTTAGTTGAAGGACATCTGGGTTGTTTCCAGATAATTACTATAACAAATAAAGCTGCTACGAACATGGTTGAGCAAATGTCCTTGTTGTGTACTTGAGCATGTTTTGGATATATGCCTAGGAGTGTTATAGCTGGATCTTGAGTAAGCATTATTCCTAATTGTCTGAGAAAGTACCAGATTGATTTCCATTTTCCCCATAATTTTCTTGGTAATTTTCAACTATATAAGTTTCATTTAAATTACTTAAATTTCAGTTGTTTGTGGATGTCAGTTTATAAGACCATCAACTTACAGAATGTTGGAACAAAAAGTTTCCTACTGCCTTTAACCTAGATGATAAAAATTATTGAAGACATGCTACATTCATATTTTTGTTTTCCCCTTTTAATTATCAAATAGTTTCATAGACATGAATAAAGAAATGTGATGGGAAATTTTCAGGCTGTTTTAGTTAAAATACTTTAGAGAATCATCTTTGGTTTGCTGTTAGAAACATTATGATAATTCCATGAGTTTACTGTAATGTACTAACATTTCTTTGCTTAGCATAACTGAGTCATTGGCAGACTATTTTATTCATAGCCCCCTGTTGTTCCCACCTCCCTTAGGAGACATGGCTGTTCTCCTTAAGCAGAATGCTTCTTAAAAAATTAGCTGTGTACCATGTCCCTCTCCAAGTCCACTGACAGGGAGGCCCTTCTCCCATTCCACCTGACCCTAGCCTATCAGGTCTCATCAGGACTGGCTGCATTGTTTTCCTCTCTGGCCTGGTAAGGCTGCTCCCGCATCAGGGCCAGGTGATCAAAGAGCAGACCAATCAGTTCATGTCAGAGACAGCCCTTGTTCCCCTTACTAGTGAAACCACTTGGAGACTGAGCTGCCATGGGCTATATCTGTGCAGGGGTTCTAGGTTATCTCCATGCATGGTCCTTAGTTGGAGTATCAGTCTCAGAAAAGACCCCTGTGCCCAGATTTCTTGGTTATGTTGCTCTCCTTGTAGAGCTCCTGTCCTCTCTAGGTCTTTCTATTTTCCCCTTCTTTCATAAGATTCCCTGCACTCTGCCCAAAGTTTGGTTATGAGTCTCAGCATCTGCTTTGATACCCTGCTGGGTAGAGTCTTTCAGAGGCCTTCTGTGGTAGGCTCTGTCACGTTCCCTGTTTTCTCCTTCTTCTGAGGTCCATCCCCTTTGCTTTTCTGAGTGAGTATTGATCATCTTACCAGGATGCTCCTTCATGATTAGATTATTTAAGTATACAGATTTTAGTATATATTTATCTTATGTTATATGTCTATTATCCACTTATAAGTGAGTATATAACATGTGTGTCTGTTTCTGGGATACCTCATTCAAGATGATCTTTTCTAGGTCCCACAATTTGCCTGCAAATTTCATGATTTCCTTGTTTTTAATTGCTGAGTAGTATTCCATTGTGTAAAAGTACCACAATTTCTGTATCCATTCCTCCATTGAGGGACAGCTGGGTGTTTCCAGATTCTGGCTATTACGAATAAAGCTGCTACGAACATGGTTGAACAAATGTCCTTGTTGTGTACTTGAGCCTCTTTTGGATATATGCCTAGGAGTGGTATAGCTGGATCTTGAGGTAGCACTATTTGTAATTGTCTGAGAAAGCACCAGATTGATTTCCAAAGTGGTTGTACAAATTTACATTCCCACCAGAAATGGAGGAGGGTTTCCCTTTCTCCACCTCCTCTCCAGCATGTATTCGTCTTGGCCATTCTGATGGGTATAAGATGAAATCTCAGGGTTGTTTTGATTTACATTTCCCTAATGACTAAGGACGTTGAATATTTCTTTAAGTGTTTCTCTGCCATCAGACAAAGCATTAATATCCAGAATATATAAAGAACTCAAGAAATTAAAAAGCAACAAAGTAATCCAATTAAAAAATGGGGCACAGGGCTAAACAGATTTCTTTGTAGACATGGTGATTTTTTTCTTTTTTAATTTTAATTTTTTATATTAATTACATTTTTTTACTTTGTATCCCACGTGTAATTTCCTCCCCTATACCCTGTCAATCCCACCCTCCCCATCTCCTTATAAGTGGATATTAGACATATAACATAGGATAAACATGCTAAAATCTGTACATCTAAAGAAGCTAAGCAAGAAAGAGGACCCTGGGTATGATAATCAATCCTCATTCAGAAAGGCAAAGGGGATGGACATCAGAAGAGGGAGAAAACAGGGAATAGGACAGGAGCCTACCACAAAGGGCCTCTGAAAGACTCTACCCAGCAGGATATCAAAACAGATGCTGAGACTCATAACCAAACTTTGAGCAGAGTGCCAGGAACCTTAGGAAAGAAGGGGGAGTTAGTATGACTTGGACAGGATAGGAGCTCCACAAGGAAAGCAACAGAACCAAGAAATCTGGGCACAGGGGTCTTTTCTGAGACTGATACTCCAACTAAGGACCATGCATGGAGATAACCTAGAACCCCTGCACAGATATAGCCCATGGCAGCTCAGTCTCCAAGTGGTTTCACTAGTAAGGGGAACAAGGACTGTCCCTGACATGAACTGATCGGTCTGCTCTTTGATCACCTGGCCCTGATGCAGGAGCAGCCTTACCAGGCCAGAGAGGAAAACAATGCAGCCAGTCCTGATGAGACCTGATAGGCTAGGGTCAGGTGGAATGGGAAGAGGATCTCCCCTATCAATGGATTTGGAGGAAGGCATGGAAAGAGATGCGGGAGGGGGGTGGGATTGGAGGAAATGAGGGGGGGGCTACAGCTAGAATGCAAAATGAATAAACTGTAATTAGTATAGAAAATTAAAATGGAAAAAAATATCACTGTGTCTTACTTATTCTACAAACAAAATTCCCATGACCATCAGTGAAAAGATCTCCTTTGCTTGTATCTGTCACAAAGCCATGATTCTTTTTTTTTTTTTTTACAATTTATTCATTTTATATCCCAATTATAGCTCCCTCCCTCATCTCCCATCCTACCTTCCCTCCCAATTCCTCCCTCTCCCTTTCCAATAGTCCCCTGAAAGGGAAAGTCCTACAGGCAGTCCTGATGAAACTTGATAAACCATGATTTATTACATTGTCTTTGCTACCAGCAATACCCCAATACCCTCTCCTTTGTCCTCCCTCCCCATTGGTCATAAGTATTTTCTTTCAAATCTGAAAAGCATATTTCTCAATGTTTCAACTTTCATCTTGATCCCTCTTGTAACGAAAATTCTTTTTAAAAAAAGACAAAAAGATTTTTTTTTCTAATCTCCACTTTATAAATTTCTTATCCATAAATTCTTTTCTCAGCTGTTCTGTTTTTGTTATCATTACTTGAAGCTGATTTTGCAAGCATATACAGGAATTGTCTGGTGGCAAACATGTAACCGTAATCACTCAGTAGACAGTCCTTCCTGCTATTTGACTTGGTGTAGACCAAGTATCATTCAATGCTCCTGTATCAGTTACCCCTACCTCTTTCCCATCTCTTGTCTCTGCTTGACTTCTTGATTTTTATATTTCTCTGCTTCCTTCCAGGCTCTCACTTATGTTTCTAAGGTGTGTTACTACCTATGTTTGTATCCATTCACCTTTTTTCACTTGTTTCTTTTAAAATTTACTTCACATCCAGAGTGTGTCCCCTTCCCTCCCAGTCCCACCCTCCCTCACTTCCTCTTCCCTCTTCCCCCTCCCCTAATCCTCAAAAAACAGGAGACCTCCTCCAAGACTACCAAGTCTCTTCAGGACTGCCTGCATCCTCTTCCTCTGTGGCCCAGCATGGGTGCCCTGCCGACCTTTTCCACATTTAAAAAAATGTATTTCTAAGAATTCCTTAGAGTAACGTGCTTTAATCTCGCTCGCAGGATTGATTATATCAAATAACGCTTGTGAAGGAACTGCTCTAATCAATAGGCCTGCCTAACACTTTCTCATTTAAATGAATTTGAGTTTCCTCATTACTATCACCATTCTTACCTAGTATGCTTCTGAATGTTTAGGGAAGTTAATTTGTATATGCAGATTCTTTGTTTTCTCCTTAGGAAAAATACAAGTCAAATAAGATTATAAGGGTTGCAAAGCTATATATATTTTTTTCCTTAAAAAATTTAATTGAAAGATGGTAAATTAAGTTACTTGAATGATCACATAGAAGTTGAAGTACATGTTAAAAACACAGTTCAGCCTGCAGCAGAACAGGCTAAGTATTTTTATGGTTAAAGCAGTCATGTGGAAAAGCTTTTAAAAATAAACATGCTTGCTTCTGTAATCACTGAAAATTAACCTGTCAAAGGAAGTTTTTACAGGTACTTCTGAATAAACCATTTTGTTTAACTCTATTAAATAATTAAATAAGTATATAGGTTTCTGGTAATGGAAAACACATCTTTGTGATTCAGTCTATTATTCTTTTGCCTTGTAATTACACATTTTGTGTGGTTTTCTGATTTTAAGCTACAACAAAAACTACTATTTAAGAAGTAAAGATGTTTTTGTATTTATTATATCTACATTACCTAGACTCACTTTTTAAGAACAACCACCTAGAAAACATACTGTGTTACCAGTACAGTCTCCCTTATAGAACTATTCAGAGAGACTTTTAAATTAAGCAAATTTTCATTATGTGTATTTATAATATTTGTATTTTCCAGTTATGTTCCCCCAAACAACAGGCTCAATAATGCAAATGTTCTATTAAGTTTGTTGTATTCTGTCATTGGCCTGTGAAATCATAACAATCGTTAATTATTATAAATTGGAAAATCATAACAATTCTTTTAAGTTAAAACTGTAACACATTGCCAAGTTTATCACATGTATTTTTTTTTAACTTTTCAGTAAGCCTACAGAATTAAACAACTGTTCATTTCTTTCCTACATGAGGACACAGTTTGGCTTATTATTATCAACAAAACAAAGGCCTGGCTCTAGAAATCCCCAAGGCAAGTAGTACTTTTTCTGTAGTCTGAATCCCATTCAATAGACTTTTGAAATTTAAACTAAGGATCAAGAACTGGTTGTCAGCAAGGAATCTAAGGGGGCTTCATTGGGGAGGAGAGTTTAAATGAGGAAGTGTGAGTTCAATGGGTTTGTTGGAGTTGTGGAAGGATTTCAGGAGAGACATTAACACAAGTAAAGACACTTTGGAATGCCTTCAATGGCAATGTGTGTGTGTCATCTATCCATGTGTCTGCGTATGTATATATATACACACACATACATGACAGAAAAATTATAATTTTTGTTCAAATTTAACCTTTCACAAGAGCAGGTAAAGAGCTTACTTCAGGTCTTCAGTTTGATTCCACATATCAATGTATCTGTTTTTGTTCCAGTTCCATGCCATTTTATTTACTATACCCTGTTGTACATTTTGCAATTGGGGATGGTGATGTTCCCAAAGTTCATTTATTGTTCAAGATTGTTTTATATAGCCATTTTTTTTATTTATTTGTTTGTTTGTTTCCTTATAAAGCTGAACATTAAATATCTGTAAAGGCTTATGTTAGAATTTTGATGGGGACTGCATTGAATCTGTAGATGTTTTTTGATCAGAAGACCATTTTTACTATATAAGTCCTACTAGTCCATAAACATAGGAGACATCTATAGCTACTGTTATATTTTTCAATTTCTTTCTTCAATGAATTAAAGTTTTTTTTTATCATAAAGTCTTTTACTTGCTTGGTTACAGTAACCCCAGTGTATTTCATATTTTTCGAGATATTGTGAAAGGAATTATTTTCTTTTTCAATCTATTTGTCATTTGTATATAGGAAGGCTTCTGCTTTTAGTGATTTAATTTCTTATCCACCCACATAAATGAAAGTATTTACCAGTTTTCTTTATGGAATATCCAGAGTTGCTTATATGTATACTATTATATCATCTGAAAATGAAGAGACTTTGACTTCATTGTTGGGATAGGTAAGCAGGCACTTCTATGGCCAGCCCCAAGGGACCTAACAAACCAGTCATCAGGCATTTGTGAAGACACCCTGACCACCTGGAATTACCTGTGCATGCCCTGGGTCACCCTATAAGAGAACTGGAGCCCTCCCCCCTCTCTCTTCCTCTCTCTTCCTCTTCCTCTCTTACTCTCTTCTCTATCTCTCTTCCTCTCTCTCTCTCTCTCTGCAACCCCATTCCCTTAATAAACCTCCCACGTGGAACCGATCTCGTGGTGTGATTTGTGAACCCGCGTGTAACCTCCACATTGGTGCTTTGGACCTAACATTCGTGCGTTTTGGCCGGGATAGGTCCCTCCAGTGAGTTCACCGAGGGGGTAATGCCGGCACCCACCGGAGCTTCTGGAGACCTATTTTTTCTCCAAATCCTCCCGAGATCTCCACTTTCCTGCTACCAGTTCACTACAGAGTCATCCAACACCGGCTACATTGGTAAGTTTCCCCTTTGGTCAGCATATCCCTATTGCTAGACCCCATCTCTAGTAGGGCCTCAGTTTCCCCTGGGAGAGCTTTCTACACGCGGTTCCTTTCTAGCTGCTCTTGCAGAAAGCCCTAGCTAGGCAAAACCGTGTTCTCCCAGCCGTGCCACGGTCCCTGGCCAAAATCTGACGGGATATTGGATCAGACCAACCGCTCTCTCCAGGGACCCACCTTTTTCTGGGACGCCATTAAAAGGCCATGTCTCTTTCGCCCCCCCAGTGGATAACGCCCATACGACGCCATTTATTTCCTCAGCTTCTCCACTGGGATGTCTTCTAAAAAGTTTTAAGACTTTGCGTTTACAACCCCAGTTAAAAACTTCCAAACTCATATGCCTCTATAATAAAACCTGGCCTACATACTCTTAGGTAAGGGTCCAAATTGGCCGATTAACGGCACGTTAAATCCCAGTATTTTACGGATTCTCAAACATTGTCAGCAAACTGGTAAAAGGAAGGAGGTACCCAGGCTTTTTTTCTCCTTCGCTCTAAAACTCCTCTCTGTTCCTCCTATTCTCCTACTAAAATCCTTCTAACCATAAAACTAAATCTAAGGAGTTCTGCCTTTGACCCAGCGGATAAAGTTCCACCCCGCTGCCGCCACTGCCGCTGCTGTCGCGGAAGCACACAGCACAGGAATTGACTTTTCTCAAAACTTGGTAGGGAGTTTGCAAAATTTAAAATTCCCGTGAAAATCCCTGGGCACAGCCATCTTGGCTTTGGGAAAAAAAATGGGTGGGACCTTGGTTTTATCAGAGGCTTCCACGTGGCCAGTGCCATCTTTAATTCAGGCAAAGAGGCCCCGCCTCCTGTGTGCCTTTCTCCAGCGTGATCCCTCTGCCCCTTTCCCAAGGGGCTTCTATTTAAAAGCTCTCATCCTAATTCCTATATTCCACTCATATATTTTCAAATGCTTTATATAATCTTTATAATTTTCTCATTGGGTTTACATTTATAAGTCTTAACCATAATTAACTGTTTATCTTGTCTTTTAGGCCTCATTTCAAGTTGGTATGGATTTTTATAAAAATACAAAGTTACATTTCACTATCCTGCTTCAAAATAAATTTTATATAATAATAAAATTTCAAAGTTACAAATATCTGTTCAAATCGAGTTGGTTTAAAATTTAAGACTATTAAATTGCTTTATACTGTTCTGCTTAGGGGTTCATTGTTATATACAAATTGTTTATCAATATTTTAAATTAAGACCTAAAGTAGGTACCGTTAAAAAAAACAAACTCATGTATTTACAGCAGAGTCTGTTTATTCCTGGTCTTTTGGGGTTCGTAAACTGGGCAGAACATTTTGGGGGCTCGTCCCAGGACCCCAAGACTCCAGGAACCTGACCCAGAGGTTTTTATGCTGGCCGTAAGTGTAATGTTTCTGTGCAATGTTTGTATGTGTATTACTTTCTGTTCTCTGTTTTAAAAATTCCTCAGAGCTTGAGGTGTCTGTATCTGGGTAGCAAGACATGATCAAGGTGGTCACAACTGCCAAAGTTCAGGGGGACTCCCTTAGCTTCATCAGTATTTTGGTGGGTAATCTGTACGCCTGGTCCCAGTGAGTGCCACTGGGTGTCTCCTGGGGCAACAGCCCACTCTCGGTGTCTTGCTGGGGCATCAGGGCCTTTACCTCGTGCACACAATGCAGGAGGAATCAGTATGTTTGGCCTGCCCCAGAAGACTCAGTTTTGGTTCCGAAAAATTTGGCCAGCTGGTTAGTGTTCTTTTGTTTCAATGTCTCTGTGCAGTATTTGTTTGTGTCTCCCTTCTGTTTTCTGTTCTAAAAGGCCTCATAAAACTTGTTTAAAATGTGTGCCTATGTGTTTATAAGCTCTATGAACGCATTTGTATAGTTACCACATGGTATATAAAGTGCCTCAGTGCCTCACCGCCATCTTGACTTTACCATGTGGGTTATAATGTGACTGCCATCTTGGTATGGGTAAAAAAAAACCAAAAACAACAACAACAAAAAAACCTTGGTCAAATAATTCTCATCTCCTTCTAGGTTAAAAGGATGAGTTATTTTAAATTGGTATTGGTTTTAAAAATTAAATTGTTTACACTGGTAAATTCTGGTTTTAAAATCTGGGTTTGACTTATAAGATTATGGTTATGACTTGTGACTTCTACAAAAGGGATACTTTGTTTTGATATTACAAAAACGGGTTTTAAAAAATGTTTAAATGTTTAAGGCTATAAAATATTTAAAGTTTATCAGGCATTTGGGTATAAAAATGATCTTGGGTAGTCTAACAAAAAATTTAAAAGTTTCTCAAAACTTTGGGGGAGAATAAAAATACTTTGGTATTTATTTTATTAATTTTACTAAATAAAACTAAGCCATGTGGTTTGCACTAATTAAAAAGATTGCAATTTTTACAATGTATCTTATGGAGAGCTGTTTGTTTGTTAAGCTGCTTTGTTTATGGAAAAACATGTTTCTACCCTGATATTTACCTTGAGACAAAGAAAAGAGGAAGTTTTACCAAGTTCCTTAAAGCTTGTTCTAAGTTCCTTAGAGTTTATGTGACCTTGGACCATCTTGTCTGCTACAGGGAAGTAATTTTCCAGAAAGAGTTTAGCAGCTTCAGAACTTTTTGTATTAATGTAACTTGTTTTTGCTTTGCCTATCAAAAGCAAATTGTGGATGCTGGGCTCCAACAGGATCAGGTCAGAATGGAAAGGATTTTGATGAGAGTTTTTATGTTGTCTGAAAAGCAAGAGAGAGAGCAAGAAAGTAAGCATGTCTGGTTAAGCCAGAAAAAGAAAGCTAGGAACCTGAAGGTATACAAAATGTTGCAGAAGGTTAGTGAATGTATGTATAAAATAACCAGAGGGTAAATATAATTTGAAAAAGAACTGTATTTTAAAATATGTTGTACATCATTTAAAAGGCTGATGATTCCTCATTGCAAAATGTTTTCTTGTGCTATTTTTAGGGGAAAGAATTCTGGCTGATAGGTTTGGTGTGGCCAGCATAATTCATATAGTTTAAAATTGTTCTGTACTGTTCTGTTTTGCAGTTGGTTCTAAAACTTATTTGATCACTATGTTAGAACTTTTGGTTGTGGGGGATTGTGAATGCTCTACAGTGTTCGCTGTATCATCAGCAACACCTAATGGCTATGTTTGGTATTGTCAGTCACAGCCTGTGCTAACACGTGGCTAGCCGCCATGATGGTTCAGCAATAGAGAGAGCATGGAGCTGTAGTTTTGCTACCATATTTGTTTAGGGCTTCCAGCTGAGTTCAGTTACACATGGCCAGCTGCCATGCTGGTCCGGAGGTAAAGAGGGTGGAGCCATGAGTTTTCGATCATCTTTGCTTAGGTCTCAAGTGGTAGGAGCAGCAAGATTTGCTAGCGTCTCTATGAACTGTATCTGATTAAAAGGTTTGCTTTGATTTTAGTTCAGAAAGAGCAGATTTAAAGTCATGCTAAATACTGCAGTTGAGCCTTACCTAGTCTCTTTGTTTAGGTTTAAGGTTAAGCCTAGGATGGGTAACTAAAGTTGCCTTTATAAATCTACTTAAAATATGGTTCTAGATAACATTCTATTTTATTGGACACAGTTTAGAGCAGATAATAAAGACAAAGTAACTCAAACATGCTAACCCTCAAGCTTGTCAGAGATCTGATGAATATGGCATTTTAACATGTGTAAGCTTATTGTGACAGAAAGTCCCAAAGTCCTGACAGTAGCTCCCCAAGGTCTCCAAGAAGATTTGGGCACAATGACAGATGACTTCGACTCTAGATTGTGGTATGCTAATCACTGGACAATATTGCCTCAACTGGCCCACTGCTAGGGCCCAGCCTAAACTGTTGACAAAACTATGGACACCTGGAGAGTCAATGTTTCACGTTGCTAAGGGTGAGGTGAGGCCATTCTCTCATTTCTTTCTCCACAGAAACAGTCTCATCTTCTGTGCCTAGCTGGACCACCTCTGCCCATGACGTTATGAGACCCCAGGAGCCAGGGACACTGCCTAAGTGATGGACTAACTAGTCATCTCTGTCATTTTGATTGGCACATGGATTGGTATATTTATTTAGCTCATAACTTATCCTTCTCAGGTCTCTGATCACCTTGACGGCTATGCTAAGCTAATGGTAGCTTTGCAGCTAAAGAGCAGACAATTAGATCCACTGTTAGCTCACTAATCAGTTTAAGATATATCACTAGATAAAATATAGCTTATGTAGGGTCTAAGGATAAAAGGAGTTTAGGTTATAAAAATACAAGTTACACATATTTGAGAGTCTTAAAAAGTGCCTTAAGGGTAATAAACATAAGTTATACATGTATGAGAGTCTGAAAGTGTGTCTTAAGGTTGTTAATGCAATTTATAAATACTTAAAGGTTCTAAAAAATGTTTTAAGATTGGTAAATGCAAATTATAAAGGTTACAAGGTCTAAGGTGATTTAAGGTATCTTAAATAGGTAAAAAGGCTTAATATTTTTTCCTGTTGTTATGCTACTGTTGTATTGACTGTCCAGAGTTTTGGCCTTTATCAGTAGGATTCTAATTTATTAATCTAACTCTAATACAAAAACATTCCACTATACCACTATGCCACTATTATAGTCCTAAGCTCAAGACTGTAAGCCTCCATAATGTCTATCCTTATACTAAAGTTAAAATCAAGTGAGTTTCTCTTTTACTTCATAAAAGGCTTTTGCCTTTTCAGAGTTCACCTTAAAAAGTACTTATGCCGTTAACACATATGTATGTCTACTGCCTTTTTCTCAATGCACAGTACAATTGTGATACTAACACATCTAAAGTTTTATCTCCTTCTTAAAACTTAGAAGTAATTCCTGTAAGCTGCAGAAAGTCCACCTAAATCTACCTCTCAGGACAACTAGACTCCAAATAAGTATTGCACTTATTGCCTATCTCAAAAGGTGGGACTCCTCCCTTTCCCTGGTTTTGGGACTTCCTTTCCTGGCTACCAGACTACTGTTTACTGCATACAATCACTGGCTAGATTGGTGAGTTCACTCCATTTTCTCAGCATACACACCTCTCTTGGTAGGGGAAGCTTGACCAGAGAGCTCTGGCAACTTCCCACTATCTTTTGACATGGAGGGACCCCCCCCTCAGCCGTAGCCTTAATTGTCTAGGTTTGACCCTCTATGCTGACTTTCACTTTAGGGCCACACTCTCCCTTGGGCGATACACCCCCTCTATGGGTTCCTGCCTCCTCGCTCACTCATGGGAAGGTCCCCTCTCCCACACGGTTCCTCTACTTCTCTGCCCCCAATGGGAGATGCCCAGACACCTGTCCCTCCAGACAGGCTGGAGAATTTCAGATTTCTACACCTAGTGTCAGCTGGCACTAGGGCCTCTAAGTTTGCATGCTTCTGTACCCAAACCTTACCTCAATGACAGATTAAAAACAAAGCCTTCTTTAAATATTGCCAGTGACTGGGTAAATAAAAATCTCCTCCAGGTAGACAGAAGTTCCCATGTACAAGCCTCATCAATCCAAACCTTTCAATGTATACCTACAGGATTTTCTCTATACTCAACTTTATCTTTTGCCTATATATGTGTTTCAGTGTCCTGCCAGACAAATGTTTCCTATAGCCACAACAGCACCAAAGCAGCTACAGGTGTTCAGCTCTGACCTCACGGACTTCCAACAAGCTGGACCTGCACCTTCCCTCCCAGCCATGGGTGCTCTCACAGACCTGGGAAAGCATCAAAGCAGCCTATTCTTCCTGGACTTGGCCAACACTTCAGCCTTTTGACCTCCCTACATCACCCCCAGTGTCAGCAGGAAGTAGCCAGAATAACCCGTTATTCATTTGTTGTTAACAAAAGGCTGAAGTGCTGTGCTTCAGGACCAGGACCTGCGGCTCCAGGTTCTCCCAGTGTTCCCCAGTCCCTACCCACTGCCATGCATGGCTGGCAACTCTCTGTTGACAACCCTCTACCCTAAGTTTTCCAGGGCAGAGACTTCTCTTATTCTTAACCTTGCAACCTGACCATTTGTTGCTATAACTCCTCTCTCTCTCAACCTCTTGCATGACAACCAAAAGCTGCTTCCAATGAGCCTAAATTTATATACTTTAACTTACCTTATAAAAGGCAGCCCAAGCTCCCTATTTTTAATTATAGAAAAAGAGAGGAATGTTGAGATCAGTAAGCAGGCACTTCTACAGGCAGCCCCAAGGGACCTGACAGACTAGTTATCAGGCATTTGTGAAGATACCGAGACCACCCGCTGACCACCTGGAACTACCTGCACATGCCGTGGGTCACCCTATAAGAGAACTGGAGCCCTCCACTCTATCTCTCTTCTTCTTCCTCTCTCTTACTCTTCCTCTCTTACTCTCTTCTCTATCTCTCTTCCTCTCTCTCTGTCTGCAACCCCCTTTTCTTAATAAACCTCCCACATGGAACCGATCTCGTGGTGTGATTTGTGAACACACGTGTAACCTCCACATTGGTGCGCTCGTCCTAACATTCATCCTTTCCAATTTGTATCTTTTTGATCTTCTTTATCTGTCATACTGATCTAATGAATATTTCAAGTTTAATATTTAAAAGATTTGGAGAGAGTGGATAACCTTGCTTGTTACTGGTTTTAGTGGAATTTCAATTTCTTTGAGTTTCTCTTCATTTATGTTGATATTGTCAATGGGTTTCATGTAAACAATCTTTATTATGTTATTTATTATCTTTATTATGTCCTTTTTATCCCTAATATCTCCAGGAACTTTATCATGGAGGAGTTTTTAAAGAGGTTTTTTTGTTTTTTGTGTTTTTGTTTTTTGGTGGCATCTAACAATTAATTAAGTTCTTTTTCTTTTCTTTCAGTTTATTTACCTACAATAGATTATATTTACTAATATGAACCATCCTGTTTCCCTGGGATGAAAATTAATTGATTATGGTAGATTATCTTTTTGAGGTTTTCTTAGATTTGATTTGCAGGTATTGTATTGAGATTAATTTGCATCTATGTTCATAAGAAAAACTGGTTTATGTTGAGAAATTTTAATTCAGCAACATGGCTGCTCTGATCATATCCAAGACCTAGGTCTGCGTGATCTGGCTGTAATGTAGACACATTCTTAGTATATACTTTTAATCCCAAACAATGAAGGCTAAAGTTGCTTTGTACAAGAAAGCACATATGTTAGAAAGTGATGTCTAATTGAGAGGCAGAAAAAATGACAAATCAGAGAAAGATTTGACAGAATAGGATATTGCCAATTCTCACAAGAATGAAGAGGAAAGAGGCAACTTAAGAGAGAGAAGGATAGGGAGGTGAGAAGCAGTTTTACCTGGACTGTTGTTCAGAGAGAGGTTTCAGAGAAATAATAAGCTAGACACAGAAGAGAGACAAGCCAGAAGATGAGAAGGGGCCAGAAGATTAGAACAGTTTGACTCCAAAGAGAGCAATTCAGTCAGAAACTGAGAGAAGTCATTGTTGGTATAATGTTCTTGTGGAATGTACAAAATTTATCCTTGTTCATTCAAACTCTGATTTTTCTAACCCACTATCTAGTTTCAATCAACATTGCATTGTGATGCATATTCTAAGCATCACCCATCTCAAGTTTGTGTAAACATGCCACCATTTGTTCTCTGTATTATCAATAAAACAATCAAACACAATGCTGAGCAATGGAGAGAATAGGGTGGGACATCCTGATCTGGAGGGGAGGAGAAGGAATTGAGAGAGAGGACTGGGAGCAGCAGAGATCAGCAGGATAGGACTTGGTACTAGGAGGAGAAATGAACTGGACCTAAGATATGACTAAAAGCAAGTATATTGCTGGAAATTCTGAATGGGAGGAAGCTATGCAGGCTTGGAGGTTTAGGATGGAGTAACTATTGCCCAGCATTGTGCTCTAGGGTAATTAAATAAATCCTAGTGTCTGTGTGATAATTTGGGTATACAGCTGGTTTAGGAATTACCACCCATTAATTAAAAGATAAATCAATCATAAATATTAATATTCAACAACAAGTCATTTTGGATCAGTCAGCTTGGAGAGGAATTTGAGCCAGAACTGCTGAGTTGAACCAGCCAGCCATAGTTCAGAAAGAACTAGAAAGGGTAAGCTTATTCAGCAGTAAGTATCAGAGGCTGAAAATATTCTAGATATAGATTAGCTTTTACAGAGACTAGAAGCTTCTAGAAGTAAGCCTAGGCTAGCAGAGGAAGTCAGTAAAGACTGCAAGGCAGCAATTACTTCAGGCAAATAAAAGATACTCTCACAGGTTTATAAATATCTTTCTTTGTTAAGTTTGGATATAAGAATAACTGTGGCTTCATACAACAAATTGGGCAATGTTCCTTCCTTTTCTACTTTGTGGATAGTTTGAGGACTATTAGGATTAATGCTTCTTTAAATTCTGGTAGAATTCTGCACTAAAACCATTCTGCCCCAAGGTTATTTTTGACTATGAGATTTGAAGGACTGCTTCTATTTCATTAGGTGTTACTGATGTGTGTAAATTGATTGTATATATTGATTAAACTTTGGTGAGTGATATATATCAAGAAAATTATGGATTTTCCAATTTGGTAGAGTATAGGTTTTTACAGTTCTTATGATTATCAGGGTTTTCTTGGTGTCTCTTGCTGTGTTTTCTTTTTCATTTCTAATTTTCTTAATTTGAACTTTTTGTTAACTTGAATAGGGTTTATTAATCTTATTGATTCTCATAAAGAACCAAATCAACATACCAGTGAATGGCAGACTTTTGATGAGGAAACCAGAAACACACACAGCAAAAAAGATAGCATTTTCAACAAATGGTCTAGAAGGTACAGTTAGGAAATGGAATTAAAATAGTCAGTTATATATGAAAGGGGTTGGCTGGAATGTAAGCACCAAATGTAAAAGGGGAGGAAAGACAAGGATGAGGGAGGGGGATTTCAGGAGAGACCTAAAATGAAAGGCCATTTAATCATACTATGGAAACATAATTCAGTGAAATCTCCCCAAAATATATACAAAACAAAAGTGATCTAAATGATATCACCAAATAAATAATGAAGGAGAGTCTTTACTGTTCAACTTTTGTCACCAAATGAAGTTTCAAGTACCAGGATTTAGTTACACCTAATTGAGTTTGTTGATAAAAAGGGCCTGCAGAAACACCCTAACAAGGCCAGTTCTTTCCAAGATTGTAAGTTACTCTCCATAAACTGATAGCAAATCCTCATTGCCAGATACAACAGCTACACAATTAATTGAATAGGAATTATTTGAGTCTTCCCTTCTATGTTTTAGCATATTTGGTACAGGAAGGTACTCTGAACACTACCAAAAAAAATGTAAACAGCAATTCAGATGCAAAACCTTTGCTGTACAATGGTATACCGTCTGCAAGATATGTTAGGGCAATTTTGGAATAAAGCTTATGGGAGTAACCAACCTATATATGATTTGACCTAGGATGAGATGGAACACAAACCCAATACTGTCTGAGTGACCAAGAACCATTGACCAAATTGCCCAGACTCCCTGTGGAGGGAGGAGATCATCAACCCACCCACAAACTTCTACCCAGAATCTACCCTGCCTGCAAGATGTTCAGAGATAAAAAATAAAGCAGAGATTGAAGGATTGTGCAACCAATTGCTAGCCCAACCTGAGACCTATTCCACGGGAAAGAACCAACCCCTGATATTATTGATGACACTCTACTGTGTTTGCAGAGGAAAGCCCAGCATGGCTACCCTCCTAGAGATTCTACCCACCCAAGGATTGAAACAGAAACAGACTCATAGCCAAACAAACGAAGGACGGTGGGTAAGGGAGTCTTATAGAAGAGTGGCAGAAAGAATAGAAGGACCCAGAGGAGAGAGGAGTACAAGAAGACCAACAGTTCGAACTAACCTGGGCCCAGAGGGTTTTGCAGAGGCTGCAGCACCAAGGACTATACATGAACTAGACCTAGACTTTCTAGACATATATACCCAATGAGCAGCTTAGCCTCAATTTTGGTCCCCTAGAAAATAGATAGGGGCTATCTCTGATATGGTTTCTGTTGCATGCTTTTCAATCATTTTCCCCTGGAGGGGCTTCCTTGGTGGGATACTGTGAAAGAGAAACTCCCGAGACCTCGAGACCTCATGTGACTGGATGTTGCTAGGATAGACTTGTAGGGAGTTGAAAACGCCCCTTTTTTGAGGGACAGGGCAGGTGGAATAGGAGGAGGACAGAGGGATGGAGGAGGGGGCTGGGAAGAGAGGAAGGAGGGGTCTAAGATTGAGATGTAAAGAAAGAAAGAAAGAAAGAAAGAAAGAAAAGAAAGAAAGAAAGAAAGAAAGAAAGATAAAACAGTAGCAATAAAATGACTCCTAATGACATTCTGCTTTACTCATAGATCAGTGCTTTCCTTAGCCATTGTCAGAGAAGCTTCCTCCTGCAGCAGATGGGAACAAATAGAGTCCCACAGCTAGACATTAGAAAGTTATTATTCAGAGAGTGAAAGACCTTCGAACACTGGGCCCAAATGGGATATCTCTATCAAATTCCTCCCATCATGGTTCAGGGAACACTGCAAAAGAGGAATAAGAAAGAGCGTAAAAGCCAGAAGGAATGGAGGACACCCAAAAGTGAAGGCACTCCATATCAATATGACCAAAACTCGCGGAGACTGAGCTGCCTATTGGCTGCATCTGAGCAGGGGGTCCAGGTCCTCTTCATGCATGGTCCTTGGCTGGTGCATCAGTCTCTGCAGGACCCCCATGGACACAGATATGTTCTCTCTGTTGGTCTTCTTATGGAGCTCCTGTCTGCTCTGGGTCCTTCTATTTCCAGTCTTTCATAAGACTCCCCGTGCTTTGGCTATGAGTCTTAGCATCTGCTTTGATTACCTGCTGTATAGAGTCTTTCAATTCAATGTTTTTATGCTATTTTTATGTGAGTGAAAGAGTGGGTCTCTGATTCCTGTACTTCCTCTTAGCCTCTGTTTCTTCTGTTTGTTTGTCTTGTCCAACGTTGACATGTTAGTTGTTGGTTTATGTTATTATATTTTAATTATAATTTATTTTGGTAGCATTCCTTAGACGCCTTTGGTTTTTGTTGTTGTTGTTGTTCTTGTTGTTTATTTTCTTCTAATTGGAGGCAGAAATAGAGTAGATCTAGAAGTAGGGGAGATTGGGAGAGACTGGGAGGAGTAGAGGGAGAGAAAACTGTAATCAGGATATATGATGTGATTTAAAAAATTCCATTTTCAGTAGGAAGGAAAAATAAAAAGAAGAATGAAAAACCAAACTTACTGTAATTCCTCATGTGAGAGCTAATGAAGATCTGATCTACATGCACTTCAATATAAATAGAATTAATAACAACAAATGGATGTGGAGAAATTATAGACATAGTCACACAGGTAGATTGCAATTCCCAGAATTCAGAATGAAGAGAGTTGGAAGATAGTCACTTTTTAAAGAAGGGCAGAAGAGTGATACAACAAAGGAAATACTGTTTTGGGACCCATCCCAAAGGAATTACAATAAAAAACTGTCAGGATTATTGTGATGATAAAGATGCATTTACAAAGAAGGACCCTGGTGATTTATATAAAAGTCAGTAGCTTTTATTATCAAGTGTTCAATACAATAATCTAGCCATCATGAAAATGACATCTGAATATAAGACAATTATTATTTTTTATTTATTAGAATGCTAACAGGTCATAAACAACCCAAAACCTCTAAGTGCATTTTGGTACATATACTCACTAAGAGTGAAAACAACCAATAACTTCACTACATATAAATATTTTCGTTTTCTTAATCTAACATATTATTATAATTTTTATTTACAAAAATACTGGCATTATTAAATAAAACCTTATACTTTTTACAAAAAAAAAAATTTAGAAAATTTACCAGATTGGAACTTATATTATTTTAACAAATGTACTTATTTTATTATGTTAACAGCCATGTTGACTCTAAAGTAATAACATATAAAATAAATGAAGATACCAGAATAGGTGATGTCCTTGGGAAAATTAAGGGGTACAGAGGGTGTCTCTGACATGAACTCAGTGGCTGGCTCTTTGATCACCTCCTCCTGGCAGGGAGGGGTGCAGCCTTGCCAAGCCACAGAGGAAGATGATGCAGCCAGTCCTGATGAGACCTGACAGGCTAGGGTCAGATAGAAGGAGAGGAGGTCCTTTGCTATCAGAGGACTAGGGAAAGGACATAGGGAAAGAAGAGGGATGGTGGGTGGGAACGGGAGGAGAGGAGGGAGGGGGCTGCAGCGGGGATACAAAGTGAATAAATTGTAATATATATATAAATAAAATAAAATTTAAAAAAAGAAAATAAGATACAAGCTAAGCACACCAGGTGCTGGGCCTCCCAAGCTTGGAGAGCACAGTGGAGAGACCCCAGGACTTCCCAGAAGACATCTGGACTGGCATCCCAGTCTCCAGCTGCAGCAGGACTTCCTAACCTGGCAGCAGCAGCAGCACTGAGCTGGCAGAGCACATCAGTCCTCCAGCATAAGACCAACCAGGGCCAAACCAGAGAGCAGAGAGCTCAGATACCCCAATCCCTGCCGATGTGACCTGCTTGAGAGTGAATATGCCCGTGAGTGTCTGCAGAGCTGAAGATCCATGCCCCTTCTAAAACAGAAGCCAGGCATCTAACCTCTCCCACCCACATATCCACTGTGGGAAACAGAGGTTCACTCGGGACATTGAGGCCCCTGCACTGCGACATCATCATTCCAGGGTCCCGGGTCTGTTGGCCACCATACTGGCCCCGCAGGGTCTCTCAGCCACTGACTGCATGGCCCGCCCAAACCCTCAGTGACAGATAATACACTATATACCCACCAATGCCAAGCAGACCCGCCATACAAGCTAAGCACACCAGGCGCTGGCTCTCCCAGGCTTAGAGAGCACAGTGGAAGGCCCCCAGGACTTTCCAGAAGATGTCTGGACCGGCATTCCAGTCTCCAGCTGCAGCAGAACTTCCTAACCTGGCAGCAGCAGCAGCACTGAGCTGGTGGAGCACATTAGTCCTCCTGCATAAGAACAAGCAGGGCCAAACCAGAGAGCAGAGAGGCCAGATATCCCAATCCCTGCCGAAGTGACCCGCTTGAGAGTGAGTGCACCCTTGAGTATCTGCAGCGCCCCAGATCCAGGGTCCTTCTAAAATAGAAGCCAGGCATTGGACCCCTCCCACCCACATACCCACTTTGGGAAACAGAGGGTCACTTGAGACATTGAAGTCCCTGCTCTGTGGGTCCAATTGAAGAGTTAAGGCAGTTAATGCCAGAAATTGTGCTGCAACCATCACTAGCACCTGCTACATACATAGACAGTGCAGAGCCCCTCCCACACACTCAAGGGTTCAACATTATCTATCACTTTGTCCCTCGAGACACACCTCTACGCACATTTCCACAAACACACACACAAACATACATACACACACGCATGTGCCTGCATTTGCTCCTTTTGTGCCTGCATAATTTTCTCCCACAGGTTCAGCTAGTCCACCAATGTACACACTGGGGCCACGGGACCTCGCTCAGCTTACTGTAGAACTCTCCAGATGCCAGAGAAAGACAGTACCAGTCTGAACTGCAGAATCCAAAAACAAACAGGGAAGGTTTCAGATAAGCCAATGGCCAGGAATAGGCAAAAGAACACATCCAACATAAATCAAGACATCATGACTTCATCAGCCACCCCCAAAATTGATGGATGCTCCAATTCATCAGAAGCACAGGAAAATGACTTTCAAGCTATGCTTACCCAATTATTTGAGGCTCATAAAGAGGAAACAAACAACTCTCTCAGAGCAATAACCATGCAAATTCAGAGAGTTAAAGAGGAAATGAACAAATCTATCAACGATTTGGCCAGTCAATTGGAGGTAAAGAAAGAGGAAGTGGGCAAAATTCTTAAAGAAACACAGGCAAACATAGCCAAACAAATAGAGGCACAACTAGAGATAAAATTAGTGGCATACAGAGAGGAAATGAACAAAAAAATAGAGACCATCATAGAGAGACAGGAATCCACATTCAAACAGATGAAGGAAATGGTGCAAGGCATGAAAACAGAATTAGAATCAATAAAGAAAAAAGCCCTTGAGAAAAAGCTTGAGCTGGAGAACTTGGAGAAAAGATCAGGAACCATACAGGTAAGCATCACCAACACAATACAAGAGATGGAAGAGAGAATCTCTGGGGCTGAAGATACACTCACAGAAATTGATACTTCTCTCAAAGAAAAAGTCAAATTAGAGAAGTTCCAAACACAAAATATCCAAGAAATCAAGGATGCCATGAAAAGACGATATCTAAGAATATCAGGCTCCAAGGTCCAGAAAATATTTACAAGAAAATCATAGAAGAAAATTTTCCCAACTTAAAGAAAGAGATGTCCATAAATATACAAGAGGCCTACAGAACACCAAATAGACTAGACCAGAAAAGAAACACATCACGTCACATCATAGTCAAAACACTAAATCTACAGAACAAAGAAAAGATATTAAAAGCAGCAAGGGAAAAAGGCCAAGTAACAGATGAAGGTAGACCTATCAGAATCACACTGGACTTCTCATCAGAAACTATGAAAGCCAGAAGGGCCTGGGCAAGTGTCATGGAGACTCTAAGAGATCACAAATGTCAACCCAGACTACTATACCCTCCAAAGCTTTCAATCAACATAGATGGAGAAAAAAAATATTCCATGACAAAACTAAATTTATGCAATATTTATACAGCAAACCAACCCTACAGAAGGTACTAGAAAGAAAACTCCAATCCAATGAAAACAACTTCACCCAAGAAAACATAGCATACAGATAATATCCCAACAAAAATGAAAAGAAAACAAGTAATGAAACACAGTAAGACCACCGACTCCAATATAAAAGGAACTAACATTCATTAGTCATTATTATCTATCAACATCAATGGGCTCAACTCTCCAATAAAAAGACACAGACTAACAGAATGGGTGAGGAAAAAGGATCTAACATTCTGTTGCATCCAAGAAACGCACCTCTGCAACAAAGATAAACACTACCTTAGAGTAAAGGGCTGGAAAAATGTCTTTTAAGAAAACAAGCCCAGAAAACAAGCTGGGGTAGCTATCCTAATATCTAATTAAATAGACTTTCAACCAAAATTAATCAAAAAAGATAAGGAGGGACACTACATTCTCATCAAAGGAAAAATCCACCAAGAGGACATCACAATTCTGAATATCTATGCCCCAAATACAAGAGCACCTACATTCATAAATGAAACATTACTAACACTTAAATCACATATCGATCCCAACACCTTGATAGTGGGAGACTTCAACACCCCACTTTCACCAAGAGACATATCATCATCTAGACAGAAGCCTAATAAGGAAATAAAGGCACTTACAGTGGTCCTAAATCAAATGGACCTAATAGATCTCTACAGAACTTTCCACCCAAACTCAAAAAAGTATACCTTCTTTGCAGGACCTCATGGAACCTTCTCCAAAATAGACCATATAGTTGGTCACAAAGCAAGCCTCAACAGATACAAGAAGATTGAAATAATCCCCTGTATTCTATCTGACCACCATGGAATAAAGCTGGACATCAACAACAGTGGAATTAGAAAAAAGCCTACAAGCACGTGGAAACTGAATAACTTGCTGCTCAATGATAGCTGGGTTAAGGAAGAAATAAAGAAAGAAATTAAAGACTTCCTAGAATTCAATGAAAATGAAGGTACAACATACCCTAATTTATGGGACACAATGAAAGCAGTGCTCAGAGGAAAATTCATAGCACTAAGTGCCTTCAAGAAGAAATTTGTGACATCTCATACAATTAGCTTAATGGCCCAACTGAAAACCCTAGAGAAAAAAGAAGCAAATACACCCAATTGGATCAGACGGCTGAAATCAATCAATTAGAAACAAATAAAACTATTCAGAGAATCAATGAAACCAAGAGCTGGTTCTTTGAGAAAATCAACAAGATAGACTAAGCTTTAGTTAAACTAACTAAAAGACAGAGAGAAACTATCCAAATCAGCAAAATCAGAAATGAAAAGGGGGACATAAATACTGATACCAAGGAAATACAAACAATCATTAAGACATACTACAAAAGCCTATATGCCACAAAATTTGAAAATCTAAAAGAAATGGACAATTTTCTTAATAGGTTCCATTTACCAAAATTAAGTCAAGATGAGGTAGAAAGATTGAATAGTCCTATATCCCCCAAGGAAATAGAAGCCATCATCAACAGTGTCCTTTCCAAAAAAGGCCTGGGCCAGATGGATTCAGTGCAGAATTCTAACAGACCTTCAAAGAGCGCTAATTCGAGTTCTCTCCAAACTATTCCACAAAATAGAAACATTACCAAACTCATTCTATGAAGCCACAGTCACCTTGATACCTAAACCACACAAATACCCAACAACAACAAAAAAAGAACTTCAGACCTATCTCTCTTATGAACATTGATGCAAAAATACTCAATAAAATACTTGCAAACTGAATCCAAGAACACATCAAAGATATCATCCACCATGACCAAGTAGGCTTCATCCCAGGCATGCAAGGGTGGTTCAACATATGGAAATCCATCAATGTAATCCACCACATAAACAAAATGAAGGAAAAAAAAACACATGATCATCTCTTTAGATGCCGAAAAAACATTTGACAAAGTCCAACACCCATTCATGTTTAAAGTCTTGGAGAGATCAGGGATACAAGGCACATACCTAAACATAGTAAAGACAATATACAACAAGCCTATAGCCAACATCAAACTCAATTGGAGAGAATCTTAAATCAATCCCACTGAAATCAGGGACAAGACAAGGCTACCCTCTCTCTCCATATCTCTTCAATACAGTACTTGAAGTCTTAGCTAGAGCAATATGACAACTAAAGGAGATCAAGGGGATACAAATCGGAAAGGAAGAGGTCAAAGTGTCACTATTCACAGATGATATGATAGTAAACATGAGCGACCCCAAAAATTCAACCAGAGAGATCCTCCAGCTGATAAACACCTTCAGCAAAGTGGCAGGATACAAAATCAACTCAAAAAATCAGAAGCCCTCCTGTATACCAAAGACAAAAGGACCGAGAAAGAAATTAGGGAAACAACACCCTTCACAATAGCCACTAATAACATAAAGTACCTTGGTGTGACTGTAATCAAGCAAGTGAAAGACCTGTTTGAGAAAAACTTCAAGTCGCTGAAGAAAGAAATTGAAGAAGATATCGGAATATGGAAAGATCTCCCATGCTCATGGATTGGTAGGATTACAATTTTGAAAATGGCCATCCTGACAAAAGCAATCTACAGATTCAATGCAATCCCCATCAAAATACCAACTCAATTCTTTACAGACCTTGAAAAAAAGATTCTCGGCTTCATATAGAGAAACAAAAAAACCCAGAATCTCCAAAACAATCCCGTACAACAACAGATCATCTGGAGCTATCTCCATCCCCAATCTCAAGCTGTACTACACAGCAATAGTAATAAAACCTGCATGGTATTGGCATAGAAACAGAAAGGAGGATCAATGGAACCAAATAGAAGACCCAGAAATAAACCCACAAACCTATGAATACTTGATTTTTTACAAAGAAGGGAAACCATTCATTGGAAAAAAGACAGCATCTTCAACAAATGGTGCTGGTCTAACTGGATGTCTATATGCAGAAAAATGAAAATAGATACATATTTATCACCCTACACAAAACTAAAGTCCAAATGGATCAAAGACCTCAACATAAAACCACATACTCTAAATTGGTTAGAAGAAAAAGTGGGGAACAGCCTAGAACTCATTGGCACAGGAGACAACTTCCTGAACAGAACACCAACAGCAAAGGCTCTAAGAGCAACAATCAATAAATGGGACCTCATGAAACTGAAACCTTCTGTATAGCAAAGGACACTGTTGTCCAAACAAAATGAATGCCTACAGACTGGGAAAGGATCTTCACCAACCCTTTATCTGACAGAGGGCTAATATTCAGTATATATGAAGAACTAAAGAAGATAAAAAGCAACAAACCAAGTAATCCAATTAAAAAATGGGGAACAGAGCTAAACAGAGAATTCTCAATAGAGGAATATTGAATGGCAGAGAAACACTTAAACACTCAATGTCATTAGCCATTAGGGAAATGCAAATCAAAACAACCCTGAGATTTCACCTTACACCCATTAGAATGGCCAAGATGAAAAACTCAAGTGACAACACATGTTGGAGAGGTTGTGGAGAAAGGGGAACCCTCCTCCACTGCTGGTGGGAATGTAAACTAGTACAACCACTTTGGAAGTCCATCTGAAGCTTTCTCAGAAATTTAGGAATAGTGCTTCCTCAAGACCCAGTTATACCACTGCTAGGTATATAACCAAAATTTACTCAAGTACACAACAAGGACATTTGCTCAACCATGTTTGTGGCAGCTTCATTTGTAATAGCCAGAACCTGGAAACAACCCAGATGTCCATCAATGGAGGAATGGATACAGAAATTGTGGTATTTTTACACAATGGAATACTACTCAGCAATCAAAAAGGAGGAAATCATGAAATTTGCAGGCAAATTGTGGGATCTAGAAAAGACCATTCTGAGTGAAGTATCCCAGAAGGAGAAAGACAAACATGGTATAGACTCGCTTATATAAACCTGCAAGATATAAACATAATGAAGTCTATACACCTAAAGAAGATAAACAAGAAAGCAGACACGGGGTAAGATGATCAATCCTCACTTAGAAAGACAAATGAGATGTGCATTGAAGGTATGACAGGAGTCTACCGCAGAAGGCATCTGAAAGACTCTACCTAGCAGTGTTTCAAAGCAGATTCTAAAACTCATAACTAAACCTTTGGCAGGAGGGGAGTTAGTATGACATGGAAAAGATAGGAGCCCCACAAGGACCAAATATATCTGGGCACAGGATCTTTTCTGAGACTGACACTCCATGAAGGACCATGTATGGATATAACCTAGAACCTTTGCTCGAATGAAGCCCGTGGTAGCTCAGGGGAACAGGGACTATTTCTGACAGGAACTCAATGGCAGGCTCTTTGACCTCCCCACCCCCAAGGGAGGAGCAGTCCTGCTGGGCCACAGAGGAGGACTTTGCAGCCAGTGCTGAAGATACCTGATAAAACAGGGTCAGATGAAAGGGGAGGAGGTCCTTTCCTATCAGTGGACTTGGAAAGGGGAAAGGGAGGAGACGAGGGAGGGAGGTTGGGATTGGGAGGGAATAAGGGAGCGGGATACAGCTGGGATACAGAGTTAATAAAATGTGACTAATAATAAAAAAAATTAAATTAAATTAAAAAATAATAGGTGCTGCTAGAAATGGCTACAATCCTCTCTGGGTAGAACTGACTAGACAATCTGAAGTTGAGTTTCAGTTTTGCCTTTGCTCAAAACTAGACCTCAAGGAGGAGAATATTACATAAAGCATAAAAAATGTAAATCATCTTTAAAATATTTTAAGACATAAATGTCAAATTCATGTATAGAATTAGAAGACACGCTAAAAAAGTGAGAGATAGCAAGTAAGTAACAGAATGGAAACACTGTAGATTTAATTATATAAGATACAGAGAACAAACTATCAGCTTGTATATACTTATAAATACATTTATGTATGTGTATGTCAAGATATGTCTCGTAATCTAAATGTCTGCTTCCTGAGTTTTCATTTCTAGATTCATTCCTAAATCCCTTGTTATCTGAACAGTTACTATCACTATCAGAAACTCAGGAGCCCAAGTGATGTCATAACAGTACTCCAACTCTCCAGGGTTGCTGCATGTGGTCAGAAAATGATCCCTTTGAGGGTAATCCAAACTGTGTAAGTACGGAGAGAGTGACTTGGCAGGTAGTGTAAGTACGGTTATTTGTTCGTGTCTGCTTTTGATTGTGTGTGACCAGCTTCCTACACTGGTGCTGCCATGACCCTGCCACAATGATGGGGTTAATCTAGAATTATGAACTGAAATAAACCTTCTCTCCCTTACACTGCTTTTATGTGGGAATTATGTCCTAGCCACAGAAAAGAAACTTAGATGGCTTGTCTTCCTTTTGTATGGCAACCCCGCTAGCCATTGTGCCCTTTCTCTACCTCAGGGTAGAGAACCTCAAAATTCCTCTCTACCACAGCTCCTCCTCTATATTGTGGTGACCCCTCAGTCAGAAAATTATTTTTATTGCTACTTCATTAATGTAGTTCTGCTGCTGTTGTGAACAATCATGCAATCACCTGGTATGCAGTATATCTGATACACAACCTCTGTGAGATGGTCATTTAACCCCCAAAGGGGTTGTGGCCTACCGGGTGACAATAGCTGTTCTAGCTAAAGTTCATTACTTTTGACTATTCTAGTCATCACTCCTGGAGCCTACAACAGCCTAAAAACTACTTTGTAAAAACTAAGCTACTTTAAGGGAGCAATACAAAGTAGTTTGTAGTAGACAGAATTTGCTACCTTTTACAAAGGTATGGAAATATTCTGTGTTACTGTAAAAAAAATCATCAAATAAATAAGTTTGTTAATATATTTTGACAAAATATTTTGGTAGAAATTCTTACTAATACTTAGTATTAACATTAACCTCTCATATGTTAAATTATAAAAAATACACGAAGATACCCTCCTTTATTTTATTTTTATATTCACTACCAGTAAAACAAATATCACTAGAATACATTTCTGGACGGGGTGTGCACTTGTAAGTAAACATAAAATTAGATGTAAATGAGACTATTTATTTTCTAATAAAGACCCATATTTTTATTGCGTGTATATGTTTTGGTTATTCAAGTTCTAATAAAATAAGAATAAACCCTAAAGCTTTAAAAAACAAACAAACAAACAAACATCTTTACATCTCCTTTTTTTTCTTTTTTCAACTGAAAATATTTTTTTCATACAGTATATTCTGATTGTCTCTTCCGTAACTTCTCTGAGATACTCAACCTCTCCACCCACTGAAATTTTCATTCTTTCTTGCTCTTTCTCATAAACAAAACAAACAGAATCAGTAATCGAGAAAAAAAAAGAAATAAAGTGAAAACAAAGTTTAACGGGATAAAAGAAACAAATGTACAAAGGAGCAAAGAAGCAAGAAAAACGTAAGAAATACATAAAGACTAGGAGACACGAATAACAAAACCTTTGACTATAAACTACAATATAGAAGCAAAAGGCCTGTAGGATGAGAAAAGAAAGAGGGGAGCCCAGACAAAGCATCAAGAGACAAAAGCCCTCCCCAAATACCACTTAATTCATTTGTGCTGGCCATCTACTGCTGGACATGCCTCTTGACCTTAGGAGTGTTTGTATGCTCAGTGAGACTTCAGTGAAGAAAATTCTTTTGTCATTCGCAAGCAGTTATCAGTTAGAAATAGCTCCCGGGAGAACACCAGGGAAACGAGGTCTTTTAAACACAGCATGACAGAAGCACATGTGGACTCACAGAAGCTGTGGCAACATACACTAGGCCTGAACATGCCTGGGACCAATGGGGTATCAGCTCTTTGAATCTTAAAGGGGTCACTTTAAGTGATTTCTTTGATCTTCACAAAGATGCTAATTCAGTGGTGCCACTAGGTGTGGGCATATTGCTTTGGGAAGAGAGCAACAGGAAGAGTTTGAGGGGAAATGATACATGTGTTCATCAGTGGTATTTATTTCATTTCTAGCATTTTCAAAGCTTTAGAGGTACTTGACACAAATTCCAGTTTCAGGGCTGGGCTTTACTCCTTTCAAGGACAGGTTTTCTAAATACCCACCTCACTAGCCCTTGGTGGCTTCTCTTTGGTTTGAAGAGTCAGAAGTCAGAAAGTAGGCCCCTGGCAACTCATTTAAATGGGAATCATTCAGCAGCACAGACAGGACATAATTGAGTTTGTGACAGGTTTAATGAAAGCAACGTGTAACAGAAGGGCTAGCAATGTTAGTAATAGTGGGCCTCCAATGAGGGAGGGGCGGTGTGTTACCTCCTGATTAGCTGCAGCTAGTTCCTCTTCCAGTGCAGAGACTCTTTCTAAAGAAACCCTCAGTCGTTCCCTTACCTAGAAGAAAAATCAAAATATGTGCAGTAACGTACATCCCAAACACAGGAAACCGGTGCTGAAGCCATCATTAACATCAGAGACAAATGATCAAATTCTTCAAGCATTTGTAGCCCTAAGATCTCAGAATGATTCTAAACCTGGCATGACCAACATAAAAAAACAAAAAACCAAAAACAAACAAACAAACAAAAGTGTTGTCACCTCAAAGGCATCATTGTTTCAAGGGATGTCCTTGTAGCAAATCCTTTTGTAGGTGAACTGATAGATCTTCCAACAGGGTCAGAAACTGACTGGCTTTGCTGCAATTTCTGATTCATAGTAAGTAGGGACATAGCTCAAAAGCATAACCATGTCATCACTGCAAACTAATGAGTGATTAAGCATGAAAATAGGCAAAATAATTCTTGAAAATAAGTGAGTTTTATTTTGGCTTCCAGTGCCTTACTTCAAATGTGATTTGTTTAAAAGCAAAGGCTCCTGGAAACTTGAAAATTGATATGAATTTATTTGAGTGCCTGAAAAGTGTTAATGATTTTTGGAATATCCACCTTGTATCGAGTTACCAGGGGGAAAGGCATGGCATTCTGTAGAACTATGCACGTAGGCAGTTGAGTTTGAAAGCAGTGATGTCTTAAAGTTGTTTCCTATGCATTTGAAATTCTCAGGACTGTTTCTTGGATGTATGCTTTCTGACAGCTTCCAAAATTGAAACATGTGTGGTGCTGGTGCCAGTCAAACTCTAACTCTTGGAAGACTAAGGAGGAAGAGTGAGTCAAAGGCCACACCGGGATGTAAGCAAGTTACAGGCCAGCTTGGTTGACTTCACGAGGCCCTGTCTCACAAGAAAGCAAAAAACAAACCAAGTCAAAATAAAAAAGTAAGGGAAGTCCCAAATCATTGTATGTTTCACTGATACATAAACTTTATATTACATTTACCAAAGGGAAACTACACTGTGTAAATATATACTTAATGATTATAGTAGTTTAATTTGCCTCAAACGTCAACAAACCATAGATATGAGACACAATTCATCACAAGTTTTTATTATGTATAAAAATGCATTTTCTGTTTAAATGTTATAGAAGTTTTCAATAAATATGAGTTTTAATGCTGTAGTTATGTTTTATGCATGGATTTTGTTATGTAATTGATTGTGTATGTTATCATTTTCTATTTTCTTACATAATAAGTTTTAAGTAGGAATATAAGATAAATACAGAAAATACATGAATTTTATTAAATTTTACAGTTGGAATAATCACGTTACTTGTTACTTATGTAAGAAGAAGAGCGAATAATGTTTCTTTAACTTTAAGGCCAAATACAAATTTTAATGATCTTAGTTATTAATTTTAGTATTATATGTGTGTACAGTTAGGTGACTGAGTTTGCCTACCTGTTGAGGCATCCAAGTATGCTATTACATTCTAATTTTTGGTGTAGTATCAGTGCAAAATAAAACAATATCTGGCATTTAAAACTTCTTCACAGAATCTCTATTTAGCTATATCACATTGGTTACCATGGCCTGGCTTTAGACAAATTTTAAATCACTCAGAAGAGCAGCACAGAATTAATTCTGATTAACAAGTGGGCAATGTTCAGATGGAAGCCTTGGCTGATTTGACTTGGAAGACTGTATGTAATACGTGGTGTGTCGTTATAAATGGGTCTGGCAATCCTGGGTAACGAGAACAACCAGGAGACGTCTGAGTATACTCAGTGATCCTGTGCACAAAACTGATCAGGTCACATTTACAGGGCCACAGAGGCGTGGAAGTGCCACACTTCAGTTGAAATGCTGCTGCATTACAACTTTCCTAATTTAGTGTTGGATTTAAATAAAGATCTTCTGGATGCAAGCTGTACTGTAGGTTAAAATATCTAATTAGCTATTTCTGTTAGCTTGACAATCTCAGCTACTGATTTCTTTTACCGTAAGTTAAGCACTGCAAGAAATAACAGTTGTGAGGACTATCAAGAAATATGAATAAAGAATTAGCTCTCCATAAATTTGCAGGAGTTTTGGCCAACAAGAATATGTTAATCCCAAATTAATGAATCTAAACCATCTTTATATAAAAATAAACACATTTTAACTATAGTTTTAATTAATAATAAAAATGCAATAAATCTGGCCGCCACTATCAATAAAGAATGCACCAAAATTATTAACTTTGTGTCTCCATTTTACACAAAATTTCAATGCATAAAATGTTTACTTTATTTACCAAACTTTGTAAGGAAAAGGAAAGAAGGCAAATATGTAACCTTTCCAGGGATAAGAATTTGATCATTTTTTTGTTATCTGGTTGGTTATAATCATATCACAGGTATCACAAATGTTTTCAGTCCCTGCTCTGTCACAATCATTGTACCAGCAGAATATCATACATAACTTTTTTAGAATCCTATTTCTTGTTGAATTGTGTGCTCTTATATGTTTAGGTAGATTTGACATGTCATGAAAAACAGTAACTGTTTAATTTTGGTCTAACGAACAAGCACACAGTTTTAGTTGTCAGTTGTCCCTACCCTAACCTTTCTCTTTTTACTGGATTGAACTGTTGCTGTCATAAAGTTTTCCCTTACCTGTATTGCTTTTTATATAGGTAAATGCTAACTGCCAATTATATTGTTTGTATTCATCAGAAATTTTTATTTCTACACTTTTCATTATTTCTGTTTTCTTTGAAATGGTAGAAAAATTGTTTAGTGAAATATTTGCTTTCAAAATTTACTTCAAGGAGATGGTAATTTCACCACAGAAGATTAAAAGAAAACAAGTCCCTAATTATAACAAATGTATCACCCAATGAAGAGACTGATGGAAAAAGTGAATATTCCAAACTGAAATTGAGGCATTACAGGGTTTCATTGTAGCAATTGCTGATTATAAAATAGAAAAAAAATGTGAGGAACGCTTCTTACACTACATGTTCAAGTTCAGTTTGACTGCATGGTATTTACCTATGAAAATATAATTGAGAGACATGTACATACATTTACATATTTGATGTGTTTTGAGTTACATTTGTCATAATGGAGGCTAATTACTCTTGGTTTTAGTTAAACTTGAAGAGTTTACTTATGTTAGTGATTGCATAAGTGAACATAGATATTTAAAACTGCCACTGCTAGCCATTATAACTGTTAAGACCCATGTTCAATCTTTTATAGTTTATATGTTAAAGTCTGAAGTCTATTTGCCCGAGGCAAAGTTAATTTCCTTTTCTTATTTTTTTCTCTCAGCTTTTATAGCCATAGCACTAGGTTAAAATGCGAATTGGTTATTTATACACCTGTGGATTTACTCCCCATTTTCATCAAAAGCTGAGAGTTACTGCCAGGGAAATTGTTTACAAAGGCACTTATGTACAAATTAGGACCTCAATAAACAAAATAAATGTCATTTAAAATAAGTACCTGTGCCAAGAGGGAGCTCAACTTCATAGTTTCAAACTTTTAACAAATGTTGACATTTTCTGATGCTAATAGAGTATCAATTAACATTAGTTGATAACTGTCCTTATAGGTAGCAGTGGTTCAAAGCCGTGCATGTTATAACGGAGATGACCCAGGAGTTCAAGGAAGATACAGTTATTATCTTTGTCTCAAAGAAGTAGATATATAGTAAAGTTAAACCACGTGAACAGATCTGTCTACCCCATAGGGGAACCTCAGCAATTTATGTGGATAAGTTCATAAATACCAGTTCAGTTGCTCATGAATTTACCAGTATCTATGGCACTTATGTCAAGTTTATAAATACTGTAATTGTTCAGAGAGCTATATTAAGTACTTCCTTTAGCTATAGTAAGCTGATAGAACTTCTATATGATAACTATTTTATATTCATCCAAATGTACTCAAACAATCAGGTTATTGTCATAAAAGCATTTGTTAATTTTTACCCTGGGCAATACACACTCACTCTTTTAAGTGATGTCAGAGTTCTTACAGGAGACATGAAAAATAATCACATATTCTCAGATACATTTATTTAAATTATTCAATATAGTTATGTTTTTGTTTTCTGGAAAGGCCATGCTTTTCTCGGTGATCCAGGTCATTGTCGGTATTGGTGCTACATATTGTGCTATCTGTCTGTGGCTTAAAAACACATACTTTTATTCATTCTTTCATATTTAGGTAAGATATAATTCATTTATAACTTCTTTGCCATTCAAATAAAAAACAGTCAGTACTTTTGTGACAGCAAGGAGTATTATTGACTTGCGTTTGGAACTGCTTGTCATTGATGTGTGAATGTCTAGGACTCTGAACCCTTTAGTCATAAAGAGAATGTCTTACTTTGTATGACAGATCTCTCAAGGATATTGACACAAAGCAAATATTCTATAAATTTTTGCTGAATTTCATTAGTGTATGTTTATGACAAAAGGAAATATAATAGAAACTAAATATATGTAATTATTTGGTACTATACTTGAGGTGGTTATTTGTATAACATGTATTTTTGTCTTCTTCAAATTTTGATGATTTTTTGCCTCTCATAGCCAAAATGAAAATGACATATAAATTCTTCTTAATAATCTAGAAGACAGAATTGTTATCCTTGTGTAGACATTTCACATATTCCTTTGTTCTAACAACTATTTGAAAGACTAATGATAATAATATGTAAGCATATAAATATTAAATGAAACAAAATTCTGCATGCTCAAAACCTACAAATAAACTGGCTATAATTCCTAGTTTGAATTTTAATACTCAGAACTTGTCATATAGATCATTACAAAGTGCCCCAGTTCTAGCTATACTAAATCCTAACACTTTTCAATTTTTAAAATCACTTCTTTGAACTTTTATAAAATTGAAATTGTGTCATAAACCTTAACTAATCTCTAAAGGATATTCTCTCCAGATTGCCTTCTATTTTCCAGTAGAGCTTATTTGAATAGCAGCTAAGAGAAGCTTATAGCTATGCTTGCAAAGGCTGAAAAATGAGTTTTCCTTCTAATACGTTATGTTGTTACAGGCAGAAACTGTCACCATGTGTATTGGAAATGAAGATATTAGCAGCACTGCCACATGGAATATAAATGTCTAAAACTTAAAGCATGCCCAAATTGCACTTCAAAATACATGTGATTTTGGGTTACATGACTTTCAGAGAGAAGGAGATGGGGAAATGGCAGAGACAGAGACAGAGACTGAATACTATTACATAATAATAGATTCCAAATATCCCTCTGGGCCAGGGGTGTAAGGTTATAAAATGAGATCTAAATCTGACAAGCTGTACGTTCAGTGATATAAATAAAAGAATGTGGTCACGAACTCTGTCAATCCACAAGCAGTCACTGAATTAAAAAACTTTTTTTTCATAGCTCAAAAGTGTGTTTTTGATCTAATTTACTTGTTCATTTGTGAGAAATTAAGGAGCTTCCAGCTAATAACAGAGGCACAGTTCAGTCTGAAATCTCATATCTGTACTATACCTTTTCATCCAAGGCCTTGTGGTGCTCAAACAAAGATTTCAGGGCCTTGAGAACCTCCACTTCACTGGACACGCCAGAGGGAGACTGTGCTTGCCGCTTCACCACCGTCATTCTCAGGGACCTTTCATGTCGGGACACAAGGCACTCCAAGTGCTCCAGTAACAGCTGTGGGGTCAACAGAGAATGTAGTTGTCACATGAATAAATCTGACCGGCACTTTTTTAAAGTATGACAAGTTTTTACAGCACCCAGGACCAACCCTAGAAAATACAAGAGGAAAAAGAAAAGAATCACCATGCAGTTAGCTTGATGTTTGTAAAACACATTAAAGTGAAACTGCCCTCAATCACGTGGCAAATCACTGAATAATAATAATAATAATAATAATAATAATAATAATAATAATGACTGTATGTTCTTTTAACACAGTGGTTCCCTGTGTGTGTGGGGGGGGGATGGGTGTTTTCCTTTTCTTTTTTTTTATTAATTATAATTTCTTTACTTTGTATCCCAGCTGTAACCTCCTCCCTCATCCTCTCCCAATTCTGCCCTCCCTCCCACTTCTTCCTTCTCCCTCCCCCAGCCCACTGATAGGGGAGGTCTTCCTCCCCTTCCTTCTGACCCTAGTCTATCAGGTCTCATCAGGAGTGGCTGCATTGTCTTCCTCTGTGGCCTGGTAAGGCTGCTCTCCCCTCAGGAGGAGGTGATCAAAGAGCAAAAGAGCAGGCCAGTGAGTTCAAGTCAGAGACAGCTCCTGTTCCTTTTACTATGGAACCCACTTGGAGACTGAGCTGCCATGGGCTACATCTGTGCAGGGGTTTGAGATTATCTCCATACATGGTCCTTGGTTGGAGTATCAGTCTAAGAGAAGACCTCTGTGCCCAGATGTTTTTGGTTCTGTTGCTCTTCTTGTAGAGCTCCTGTCCCCTCCAGGTCTTTCATCTCTATCTTCTTTCATAAGATTCCCTGCACTCTGCTCAAAGTTTGGGCACAGCGGTTCTCAACCTTCCGAATGTTGTAACCCTTTAATACAGTTCCTCTTGGGTAGTGACCCCCAACCATAAAATAATTTTTTATTGCTACTGCATAACTAATTTTGCTACTGTCCTGAATCATAATGCAAATATCTGTGTTTTCCAATGGTTTTAGGTGACACCTGTGAAAGGATCATTTTGAGCCCTACAAAGGTCACATCCCACACCTTTAAACCTGTGGAAATCAAAAATTTGAAAAAAATGTGTATGGGCTAAGAGGTTAGCTATTAGACAGAAGTTATCCCTTAAATAAAAACAAGTACAAAATAATCTAATATAACGTTTTATTAATTCTTTTGAGAATTGTCAGACTGTGTCAGGATGTTTACTTTTTTAAATAGGAGCGTTATATGTGCTTGCTGTAGTGTAAACTGCCTAACAGCAAGAACCTGTTATGTATTTAGGTTCCAGCCGTTTGTTCCTTAGTGTATTTGGATAGCAGCTCAGCTACGAATACAAATGTCAGGAAATACACTTTGAATTCCTAAGACGTAAAAAAGTGAAGTCAGTTTCCCTGTGTATGTACTCACCAGTGTCAAAGTTCAGGACAGACTATGGGTACTTTGAGTTAATTCTTAAAGGATTAGGCTAATTAATGTGGTTATATCCATATGAATGAATGTTTCAGCCAAACGATGTTCATAGGAAAACAAACACTACAGTTCAATTTTCCTGAAATGTAAAGGGAGGTGTGTAGATTCAATTAATATTTGTATACCTTACATCGCCTGGTGCCAGGATAGGAGGAGAGGCATATGGTATAATGTAAACTTGATGGAACATAATGAAATATTATTCTACCACCACAGACAGCTGTCTCTGGAGGCCTCCTAAATCTTATCATCACCCTGCTTTCTTTAGGAAAGTTCTTCACACTGCAAATTCTACTTTCCTAACATAGAACACCAAGAAACTACAACTTTCTGCCTCTTTTTTCTTTTTAAACCACAGAGCTTTTTACTAATTATACATCTTTGCAAGTTAGAAGCCTTCTGATGGTGTGTGTTAAAGCATCCATTTTGATCCATGGTACTGCAAAGGAATTCTGATTCAGTAGGGAACTGGGAAAACAGTCAACTTTTTCTTCAGCTTTTGCAATGAGTTTCTGGACTTTGGTGTTGAAAACACGGACTACATATGTTACTTTTTGAAGAAATTCTACTAAAAGAAATATAATAATAATCCTTACTGCCTGTAAAAAGTAACCATTTAATATGACTGCAGTGAATGCAGTTTCCACATTCATTATCCTCTCTTGAATTAGTGCACTAACAGCTTATTTGATGGAACTGAAATTTCCACCCTTTCATTCATCGGGTTATTACTCCAAACTATTACATTTAAAATAAAAGCTAGGCTCTTTGTGCTTTTGCTCAAGTCCCTATTGTCTTTTTATTTAGCCAGAAGTAAGAGTTCTAACATGTATGTCCTAAGTGGAATCGAAATTACATGAACTCACTTCTTTTTCTTTTTTTTTCTCAATTTATTTTTATTTTTTATTAATTACAGTTTATTTACTTGGTATCCCACTTGTAGCTTCCTCCCTCTTCCCCTTCCCATCCCACCCTCCTTTCTCTTCTCCATCCATGCCCCTCCCCAAGTCCAATGATAGGGGAGATCTTCCTTCCCTTCCTTGTGATTCTAGTCTATTAGGTCTCATCAGGAGTGGCTGCATTGTCAGGGAGTGCAGCCTTACCAGGCCACAGAGGGAGACTTCTTTTTCTTACACAGTCATTCCCATTGGCTTTGTTGCAGCATTTGTGCCTGGAGTTTTGCTTAGCTTTGTAAGATAGTAGGTATCTGTCACTTTTTTTTTTAACTAAGCTCTTTATTATTTGTAACTTAAAACACCCCTTTCAGTTACCACCAAGACCTTATCAGTCCACAGTCTGTTACTTAGGGTTCATCAAATATCACTTCTCAACATGATTCTGTAAGTCCTAATGTTATTGCTTTCTTTCCCCACTTTGCATTTGTTCCTAACTAACATTTCTATCCAGGTGTACTGCATTTGAATAAGGAAAGGATGATTTTTTTTCTCTACTTTGTGCACTTCTGAATCATCAATCCTCACAAGATTCTATACAATTCACTATCATTCATATTTATTGGATGAATTAAAGCAGCAACTTTTATATTTATATTTATAAGATTTCTCCTTCATTATTTTTTTTTCGATACAGTTTCTCTGTGTAGCCGGGGCTGTTCTGAACTTGCTTTGTAGGCCAGGCTGGCTTTGGACTCACAGAGATCCACCTGCTTCTGCCTGTCTGACTGCTGGGAGTACAGGTGTGTGCTACCACATCCAGCTAAGAATGTCTCTTTAGAGAACTGGTTGTTTGGGATATTTGCACTGGATAGGTTTTGCTAAAGTAAATAACTAATTAATGTGATAATAAAATAAAATATCTTCTATGGCATATGGAGGAGAAAGAGTTATGTAAGCAATTACCCATGATTTCTTTAAGTCCTAGGCTGTGAACAAAAGATTTTTGGCTTGAGTCATTACTGTTAAAGAATATGTTGAAAAGCGTGAGAGATACAAGCACGAGGAATTAAACTTTGAATTACAGTGAAAAAAAAAAGAAAGAAAGACATGATCAGCAGCAGAATGGTTTCAAGAACCAGAAATCAGGAGCCCCAGAACTAACTGCACCATTTAACCTCTCTTTGAAACCTGAATGCCCACAAATTTACTGTGAAAAACTGATAGCAGTGTTAGTTCCTTTCATCTGAAACTGCTGTTGTTAAAACTTCTTTTTCTACCTCACCTTCCCTACTTCAATACTGCCATCATCTGGTTGTCCTGTTTCTTGCCCTTGATCTCTGATGCAAGGGCATGGTCTGCTGATTTCATCATTTAACTCAAAGACATCCTCACCCTCTCATGATCCTAGTGATTCTTACTAAACTCCTTACTTGAAGTTATTAACATTCTTTTTCCCTTAGCCACAATGTCAGGTACAACCATACCAGGGATCTACCAATATAGATATATTTTTTCCCATCATCCTTCTCTCATCTCCTCCGTGTCCTAAGTCCACTGACAGAAGGTCCTCTTCCCCTTCCATCTGACTCTAGTCTATCAGGTCTCATCAGGACTGGCTGCAATATCCTCCCTTGTGGGCTAGCAAGGCTGCTCCTCCCTTGAAGGTGGGTGTGGGGGAGAAGGTCAAAGAGCCAGCCACTGAGTTCATGTCAGAGACAGTCTCTATTCCCCTTACTACGGTACCCAATTGGATGCTGAGCTGCCATGGGCTACTTCTGAGCAGGGGTTCTATGTTATATCCATGCATGGTCCTTGGTTGGAGAATAGTTCTCAGAAAAATACCCCTGTACCCAGATATATTTGGTCCTTGTTGCGCTCCTGTCCTCTTCAGGTCTTATTAACTCCCCTTTCTTTCATATGATTCCCTTCATTCTTCCCAAGGTTTGGTTATGATTCTCAGCATCTGTTTTGATACACTGCTAGGTAGACTCTTTCAGAGGCTCTCTATGGTAGGCCTCTGTCCTGTTTCTTGTTTTCTTCTACTTCCAATGTCCATCCCATTTGTCTTTCTAAGTGAGGATTGATCATCTTACCCCAGGACCTCCTTCTTGTTTAGCTTTTTAGGTGTACAGATTTCAGTATGTTTATGCTATCTAATAGGTCTAGTATTTACTTATAAATGAACATATAGCATGTGTGTCTTTCTGCTTCTGGGATACCTCACTCAGGATGAGCTTTTCTAGATCCCACCATTTGCCTGCAAATCTCATGATTTCCTTGTTTTTAATTGCTGAGTAGTATTCCATGGTGTAAATTAACCACAGTTTCTGTATCAATTCCTCAGTTGAGGGACAACTAGGCTATTTTCAGCTTCTGGCTATTACAAATAAAGCTGCTACAAAAATGGTTGAGCAAATGTCCTTGTTGTGTACTTGAGCATCTTGTGGATATATGCCTAGGAGTGGTATAGCTGGATCTTGAGGAAGCACTATTCTTAATTTTCTGAGAAAGCGCTAGATTGATTTCCAAATGTACAAGTTTAGATTTTCACCAGCAATGGAGGAGAGTTCCCCTTTCTCCACCTCCTCTCCAGCATGTGCTGTCACTTGAGTTTTTGATCTTAGCCATTCTGATGGGTGTAAGTTGAAATCTCAGGGTCGGTTTGATTTGCATCTCTCTGATGGCTAAGGACATTGAGTATTTCAAGTATTTCTCTGCCATTCTATATTCCTCTATAAAGAATTCTGTTTAGCTCTGTTCCCCATTTTTAGTTGGATTGCTTGATTTGTTGCTTTTTAACTTTTTTTAATTCTTTATATATTCTGAATATTAGCCCTCTGTCAGATATAGGGTTGTTGAAGATCCTTTCCCAGTTTGTAGGCAGTCGTTTTGTTCTGACGACAGTGTCCTTTGCTTTATAGAAGCTTTTAGTTTCATGAGGTCCCATTGCTCTTAGAACCTGTGCTGTTGGTGTTCTGTTCAGGAAGTTGTCCCTGTGCCAATAAGTTCTAGGCTCTTCCCCACTTTTTCTTCTAACTGATTTACTGTGTCTGGTTTTATGTTGAGGTCTTTGATCCACTTGGACTTTAGTTTTGTGCAGGGTGATAAATATGTATCTATTTTCATTTTTCTGCTTATAGACATCCAGTTAGACCAGCACCATTTGTTGAAGAGGCTGTCTTTTTTCCATTGTATGGTTTTGGCTTCTTTGTCAAAAATCAAGTATTCATAGGTGTGTGGGTTTATTTCTGGGTCTTCTATTTGGTTCCATTGATCCACCATTCTGTTTCTATGCCAATACAATGAAGTTTTTATTACTATTGCTCTGTAGTCCAGCTTGAGAACAGGGATGGAGATACTTTCACAAGATCTGTTGTTGCACAGGATTGTTTTGGGGATTGTGTTTTTATTTTTCCATATGAAATTGAGAATTTTTCTTTCAAGGTGAAGTTTTGTGTTGCTATTTTGATGGGAATTGCATTGAATCTGTAGATTGCTCTTGGCAGGATGGCCATTTTCACTATGTTAATCCTACTAATCCATGAGCATGGGAGATCTTTCCATCTTTTGATATCTTCTTCAGTTTCTTCTTCAGAGACTTGGAGGTTTTTGTTTTGTTTTGTTTTGTTTTTTCAAACAGATCTTTCACTTGCTTGGTTACAATCACACCAAGGTACTTTATGTTTTAAGTGGCTATTGTGAAGGGTGTTGTTTCCCTAATTTCTTCTTCAGCCTTCAGGAGGGCTTCTGATTTTTATTTTTATTTTTTTAGTTAATTTCCTATCCAGCCACTTTGCTGAAGGTGTTTATTAGCTGAAGGAATTCTTCAGTTAAATTTTTGGTCACTAATGTACACTATCATATCTTCTTTGTAGAGTGATACTTTGACTTCTTCCTTTCTAATTTGTATCCTCTTGATCGCCTTTAGTTGTCTTATTGCTTTAGCTAGAACTTCAAGCACTATGTTGAAGAGATATGGAGAGAGTGGGCAGCCTTGCCTTGTCCCTGATTTCAGTGGGATTGATTCACATTTCTCTCTATTGAGTTTGTTGTTGGCTATAGTTTTGCTGTATACTGCCTTTACTATCTTTAGGTATGTGCCTTACATCCCTGATCTCTCCAAGAGTTTAAACACGAATGGGTGTTGGATTTTGTCAAGTGCTTTTTCATCATCTAAGGTGATGATCATGTGGTTTCTCTCCTTCAGTTTGTTTAAATGGTAAATTACATTGATGGGTTTATATATATTGAACCACCCTTGCATGCCTGGGATGAAACCTACTTGGTCATGGTGGATGATATCTTTATGTGTTCTTGGATTCAGTTTGCCAGTATTTTGTTGAGTATTTTTGCATCAATGCTCATAACAGAGATAGGTCTGAAGTTCTCTTTTTTTGTTGGGTCTTTGTGTGGTTCAGATATCCAGGTGACTGTGGCTTCATGGAATGAGTTTGGTAATGTTCCTTCTGTTTCTATTTTGTGGAATGGTTTGAAGAGAATTGGAGTTATCTCTTCTCTGAAGGTCTGGTAGAGTTCTGTGCTAAAACCACGTGGCTCTGGGCTTTTGTTGGAAAGGAGACTTTTGATGACTGCTTTTAGTTCCTTGGGGGATATAGGACTATTCAATATTTCTACCTGATCTTGATTTAATTTTGGTAAGTGTAATCTATCAAGAAAATTGTCCATTTCTTTTAGATTTTCAAATTTTGTGGCATATAGGCTTTTGTAGTAAGACCTAATGATTGTTTGGATTTCCTCAGTGTCTGTTGTTATGTCCCCCTTTTCATTTTTGATTTTGCTGATTTGGACAGTTTTTCTCTGCCTTTTAGTTAGATTGGCTAAGGGCTTGTATATCTTGTTGATTTTCTCAACTGTTTTCTTTGTTTCTAATTTATTGATTTCTACCCTAAGCTTGAATATTTCCAGCTGTCTACTCATCTTGGTTGTGTCTGCTTCTTTTTTTTTTTTCTTTAGGTCTTTCAAGTGAGTTATTAAGTTGCTTGTATGCGATATTTCAAATTTCTTCTTGAAGGCACTTAGTGCTATGAACTTTCCTCTTAGCACTACTTTCCTTGTGTTCCATAAGTTTGGGTATGATGTGCCTTCATTTTCATTGAATTCTAGGAAGTCTTTAATTTTTTCCTTTATTTCTTCCCTAACCCAGCTCTTATTGAGTAACGAGTTGTTCAGTTTCCATGTATGTGTAGGCTTTTTGCTGTTTCTGTTGTTGTTGAGGTCTAGCTTTATTCCATGGTGGTCAGATAGGATATAAGGGATTATTTCAATCTTCTTCTATCTTCTGAGGTGCTTGGTGACCAACTATATGGTCTCTTTTGGTGAAGGTTCCATGAGGTGCTGAAAAGAAGGTACACTCTTTTGAATTTGGGTGAAAAGTTCTGTAGACATCTATTAGGTCCATTTGATTTATTTCCATATTAGCTTTTGTGTGGATGATCTTTCCCTTGGTGAGACTAGAGTGTTGAAGTCTTCCACTATTAAGGTGTTGGGATCAATGTGTGATTTTAGCTTTAATAATGTTTCATTTACAAATGTAGGTGGTCTTGTATTTGGGGCATAGATGTTCAAAATTGTGATGTCCACCTGGTGCAATTTTCCTTTGAAGCGAATGAAGTGCCCCTCCTCATCTTTTTTGATTTATTTTGGTTGAAAGTCTATTTTGTTAGATATTAGGATAGCTATCCCAGCGTATTTTCAGGCTCCATTTGCTTAAAAAAACATTTTTCCAGCCCTTTACTCTGAAGTAGTGTTTATCTTTGTTGCATAAGTGTGTTTCTTGGATTCAGCAGAGTGTTGGATCCTGTTTCCTCACCCATTTTGTTAGTCTGTGTCTTTTTATTGGAGAGTTGAGTCCATTGATGTTGATAGATAATATTGACCACTGAATGTTAGTTCATTTTATTGTGGTGTTGGTGATCTTACTGTGATTCATTGCTTGTTTTCTTTTAATTTTTGTATGGACATTATCTATATCCTATGTTTTCTTGTGTGTACTTGTTTTTGTTGGATTGGAGTTTTCCTTCTAGTATCTTCTGTAGGGCTGGTTTACTGTGTAGATATTGCTTAAATTTAGTTTTGTCATGGAATATTTTGTTTTCTCCATTTATGTCAATTGAAAGCTTTGCTGGTATAGTAGTCTGAGTTGACTAAGGTCCCTTAAAGTTTGCATGACATCTGCCTAGGCCCTTCTGGCTTTCATAGTTTCTGATAAGAAATCTGGTGTGATTCTGATAAGCCTACCTTTATATGTTACTTGGCCTTTTTTTCTTGCTGCTTTTAATATCATTTCTTCATTCCCTAGATTTAGTGTTTTGACTATGATGTGATGTGAGGAGTTTCTTTTCTGCTGTAGTTTACTTGGTGTTCTGTAGGCCTCTTGTATGTTTAAGGACATCTCTTTCTTAAAGTTGGGAAATTTTTCTTCTATTATTTTCATGAAAATATTTTCTGGACCTTGGAGCCTGGAATCTTCTTTTTCATCAATTGCTGTTATCTTAGATTCTGCCTTTTCATGGTGTCTTTGATTTCTTGGATGTTTTGTGTTTGGGACTTTTCTGATTTTACTTTTTCTTTGAGAGAAGTATCAATTTTTGAGAGTATATCTTCAGCACCAGAGATTCTCTCTTCCATATCTTGTATTGTGTTGGTGATGCTTACCTTTGTGGTTCCTGATCTTTTCTCTAAGTTCTCCAGCTCCACGGTTTTCTTTGTTCGTGTTTTCTTTATTGATTCTAATTCTGTTTTCATGCCTTGCACCATTTCCTTCATCTGTTTGAATGTGGATTTCTGTCTCTCTATGATGGCCTCTATTTTTTTGTTTGTATCCTCTCTACTTATGCCTCTATTTGTCTGGCTATATTTGCCTGTGTTTCTTTGAGAGCTTTGTTCATTTCCTCTATATTTGCCTTCACTTCTGTGGCTAATTCTTTGAGAGATTTGTTTATTTCCTCTTTAAGTGCCTCTATTTGTGTGACTATTTCTCTGAGAGATTTGTTTGTTTCTTCTTCATGTGCCTCTAATAACTGGATAAGCATAGCTTTACAGTCATTTTCCTGTGTTTCTGATTGATTTGGGGGAAGCCATGATGTCCTGATTTTTGTTGGATGTTTTCTTTGGCCCACCTCTGGCCATTTGTTTATCTGTACTCTTCACTGTTTTTTCCTGGATTCTTCAGTTCAGACTTTCTCTGGTGTCTGGAGGATTCTTCAGGAAGTTAGAGAGGTCCAGTGGCTTCAGTGTGTACATTGGTGTTTCAGCTGTATCTGTGGGAGGAAAGTCTGTGGGCGCAGAAGGACAAATGCAGGCAAGCTTGTACATGGAAGTGTGCCTTGAGGGACAGGGTGCTAGAGAATGTAGAAGCATTGATAGGGAGGGAGGGTCGACCTTGCAGGTGCTGAAGGTGTTCACAGGTGCTGGTGATGATTGCGGCACAATTTGCTTGTGGAAATTCTCTGGATACCTCAGTGGCCTACAGGCTACTGGTATTCTGCTCTGACTGAGCTCCAGGAGTTATTTGCCTGAACTCCATTGGTAGACCTGCAGAGCAGGGGCTTAAATGTCCCAAGAATCCCTGTGTTTTCCAGAGTGGATGTGTGGGTGTCTGGCTGCTAGGTTAGAAGCACTCTGGATCTGAGCTCTGTAGGCAGAGCGTGAGGGTGAGAGAGTGAGGGTGCGCTCACTCTCTGACAGGTCAAATCGGAAGGCACAGGGGTTCCCCTGTTCTCTATTCTCTGTTTTGGACCTGCTGAGTCAAATGCAGGTGTATGAACTCTGTCAGCTTAGTGGTGCTGCAGGGGCCAAACTAGGGAGTCAGCTGCAGCCACAGAACTGAGAGACCAGTCCAGGTAACTGCTGAGAAGTCCCGGGGAGCCACAACAGTGGTCCACAGACCTAGGTGGCCCAGCACCTGGTGTACCTGGGTGGTTTGTTGGGTCTGCTGGACTTTGGTGTTGTACAGCCATCTGTCCACCATGGAAGGATTTGACAGCCCATACAGTCACTGGCTGGGAAGCCCTGCAGATTCCCTATAGCTGCTCACAGACCCAGGACCCAGAAGGATTGTACCACGGATCTGGGGCTTGGAAGGCTGGTACTGCTGGCAGCCATTGCTAAGGTGCTAGGAGCCCCACCTCTGCTGTCTCAGTCCACAGGCAGTGGGTTCTGTGCTAAAAGTCTCTGGCAATGTGAGCAGGCTCCTCCTCTGAGGAGGGATGCCCAAAAAAGGGAAGTGCAAGGGGTTTGAATGTTCGTCACTCTCCGTCCCCAAAGAAGTCTGCAGGTGACCTGAAACTAAATGGTCTCAGCTCATGTGATGTCCCCTCTCCTTCAGGAAGCCTCAATGTCGATTTTCTGGCTTCAGCTGCCCCTCCACTAACCAATTTCAGAGTTTCAGATCCTCTGCCTTTCAGACACTGTGCATGCTGGTCTCTACCATCGTGGATGCTCCCACCACTAACTATTTTAATTGGCATGGTCTACTCTTTTAGAATTTCAGGTTCTGAGTGCACTCCATTGTGGCAACTATGTTTTTGTTGTTGTTGTCAGAGGTGAGTTTCTTTGCTATAGTTGTAGTAGGTGTTTGTCTTCATTCTGAGGGTAACCCTGTTATTATGTCTTGGTACATCTAGATTATGTGGGCTCTAAAAAGGCCCAGTGAAAAATCTTTGAAACTCACCACTTTAAACCTTTGCTATTAAAATAATAGTGGAGAAACTAAAGAAAAACAGAGATTAAGAGATATCTGAGCACATATTAGGGCAAGCCTCTGTCTTACAAAGTCACTTGGAATATATTACTGTAAGTGTCTAAAGCTGCCACAATGATCAAATTAGTCAGCAAGCTGGAAGATAGAAAGTTTGCTTATACTGAACCTAAGACAGGAACGGATGTAGGAACCAACTTTTGACGAGAAAAGGGAACAGACCTACAGTCAGCCTGCCTCCCTAGTGAAAATGATCAAAGTCAAGACTACAGATTTCAAGAAAGAAAATTACTTGAAGTGAATCATACACTCTGGTTTTAAGCATCCCCTCCTACAGAGCTAAAGAAGAAACTCTTTAGTAAGTGCCTGGGAAAGCAGTCTCTATCAAAATGTCCTATGACCAAATGAAAAAAAAAAAAAAAAAGGATATGCATTTATAGACTTTCTTTCTTGATGTAACAGGAAGATGACAAAGGAACTTTAGATTATCTTAATAACACTGAGTTGGGGGAAGAAAAGTCAGAAGAGAGTTGTCTGATGCTACAAGAGAAGCAGATAGCCAAAAGTCTGTCAAAGATCTGTGTAAGGACATCATTGACAAACTTTTAAAAGAGTCCTTTGATACCTCTGTTCACCTAAGGATAGTCAGTGAGCATGGAAACCAAATCCCTCAGAGGGTTTGGTTTTGTACAGTTCAATAAAGGAAGATGTTGAAGCTTCTCAGGATACTAGGTTGGTGGCAAAAGTAATGGGAACAAGGGTACCATGACCTGGGCAAAGCCTAATGGAAGACAGTGGCTTGACGGTTATGGTAGCTATAAAAGTGGACCTGTAAAATAAGCTGGTGGCACAGGAAATGAGCACAGATGTGATGGCACAACTTTGGGAAAACATGGAGAGTTAGGGAGTTTCTCAGTAAAAGGGAGGGAAGACCACAGCACATAGAGATCATACTGGCGATAACCTAGAACCCCTGCACAGACATAGCCCATGGCAGCTCAGTCTCAAAGTAGGTTCCCTAGTAATGGGAACACGGACTGTCTCTGACTTGAACTCAATGGCTGGTTCTTTGATCACCTCCCTCTGATGAGGGAGCAGTCTCCCAGGTTAGAGAGGAAGACAATGTAGCCAGTCCTGATGAGACCTGATAGCCTAGGGTCAGGTGGAAGGGGAGGAGGACCTCCCCTATCAGTGGACTTGGTGAGGGACATGGGAGGAGATGAGGGAAAGAGGATGGGATTGGGAGGAGATGAGTAAGGGGGTTACAGCAGGGATACAAAGAGAATAAACTTTAATTTATAAAAAATAAATTAATTTAAAAAACAAAAAAGAAAAAAATTGTTATAGTTTCTTTCATACATAGATTGTTCTCTTCCATGTGAAAGATACAATTCTGTTTCTTTGTTGTTTGTCTTTTGTCTGCTGAAGTTTTAGCTGGAGCAATATGACAGCTGTAGGTCAAGGGAATGCAAATTTGAAAAAAAGAAGTCAGAGTAGCTGGATACATGATTAACTGAAAAAAAATCTGTAACCCTCCTATATACAAATGACAAAATTAGAATGAAACCAGGAAACCAAAAACCTTCCATAATAGTCCCCAAAATATGTAAAATATCTAGGGATAACTATAACCAAACACATAAAAAACTTGTAAGATTAAACACTTCAAATCTTTGAAGAAAAAAAATTGAAGATGGCATAAAATGGAGAAGAGATCAGAAGATAGAAAGCTCTCCTGTTGGTATAATGTTCTTTTAAAATGTATATGCCTTACCCTTGTTAATTCAAATGCTCATTTCCCCACCCCCAACTCTCTGGTTTCAATCTGGATATTGCATTGTGATACTCACTATAAACATCCTGTCTCAACTCTTGTGTAAACAGGACACAAATAAAGCAACTAGATACACTGTTGTGCAATGGGAGGAGCCAGAGGACAGGAAAGAGGGGAGGAGCTAGAGAACAGGAAGGGGTGAGAAGGAGGAGGAGCTCAAGGAGGAGAGCACGAGGAGAGCAGAGCTGGAGGAGAGATCTTGGAGGATGTGGAGCATGAACCAGAACTAAGATTTCACAAAAAGCAAGTATAATATGGGAAATCTAAATGTTAGGAAACTGAGGGCTTGGAGGTTTAGGAGGGAATAAATATTGCCCAGCATTGTGTTCTAGGTTAACTAAAAACCCAGTCTCTGTGTGGTGATTTGGTTATACAGCTGCTGAGGATTAACAGCAGCGTTACAAGAAGATAAAACAATAGTAAATATTAATAACTTTCTACAACACTCTCCCATGCTATTGGACCAATAAGATTAACATACAAAAATGGCCATCCTACCAAAAGCAATCTATAGATTCAGTGTAATCCCCATCAAAATACTAAGACAATCTTTACAAAATCCTTGAAAGGACAGTTCTCAAATGGGAAGAAAATAATGCAGGATGGCTACAACAATCTTAGACAATTAAAGAACTGCTGGAGGTATCACCATCCCTAATTTTAATTTGTACTACAGAGGTAATGTATTAAAACCCACATGGTCTTGGTATGAAAGCAGACATATTGATAAATGCAACCTAACTGAAGCCCCAGATGTAAATCCACACACCTTTGAACACCTGATTTTTTATAATGAAGCTAGAAATACACACTGGAAAAAAAAAAGTGTCTTCAACAAATGGTGCTAGTCAAAATGGATGTCTCATGTAGAAGAATGTAAATCACTGTGTACAAAACTCAAGTCCAAGTGGTTTAAAGACCTCAACCTAGGATCAGATAGATTGAACCTGATAAAAGAGAAAATGGGGAATAGCCTTGAACACAGGAGACGGTTTTCTGGACAAAAAGAAAAAAGAAAAGAAAAAGAAAAGAAACATCAATAGTGCAGGCACTAATATCCACATTTAATAAACAGGACCTCATGAAACTGAAAAGTTTCTAATGGACACCATCAATAGGACAAAGCTGCAGCCTACAGAATGGGAAAATATTCTTTCAAAACTTGCATTTGATAGAGGACTAATATCCAAAATACATAAAGAACTCAAGAAATTAGATATTAATAAAAATTCCAATTAAAAAGGGGTTACAGATCTAAACAAAGAATTACCAATAGAGTAATCTCAAATGGCTGAGAATCAAAGAAATAGTCAACGTCCTTAGCCATCATGGAAATGCAAATCAAAACGACTTTGACAACTCATGCTGATGAGGACTTGGAGCAAGGAAACATTCTTCCATTTCTGGTGGGAGTGAAAACTCACAGGCACTATGGAAATCAATATGGCAATCCCTCAGAGTTGGGAATCAATCTACCTCAGGCAATGATATCACTCTTGTGCATTTACTCAAAGGATGCTTTATCCTACCACAAGGACACTTGCTCAGCCATGCTCCCTGTGGCTTTATTCATAACAGCCTGAAACTGGAAACAACCTAGATGTTACTCAGCAGAAGAATGAATAAAGAACATGTGGCTAATTTACACACTGGCATATGACTCAGCTGTTAAGAAAAATAAAACTATGAAATCTGTATACAAATGGATGGAATTATAAAAGATCATCCTGAGAGAGAAAGATAAATATGCTATATATGGTTAGGTAAAGAAGTTTCTGGACGATTCAGGTATCTCTCTGAGGGGAGAAACAGAATGGACTTTAAAGTTGTACTGAGGGCAGGTGGAGACAGAGATGGAAGAATCAGGTGGTGGGGGGCAGTGAAAATGGGTAGAAGGACAGAGTGCAGGAAAGATGGCTAGAATTGGTGTGACATTTAAGGGACAGCATGGAAAGATTTGTAGCCAGGAAAGATTTCCAGTGGTTTTATTAGATTGAATTCAAATGAGTTATTTGCCAAGGTGGTCCTATAGAAATTCCCAAACAACCTAGACTGTTCCTAAGACAATAGGTTGCTCTGTGCAGATAACAACAGAAACTGTTTCTGAGGACAACACCCACACAACTCACTGAACATGAAGAAGTTGAGCTAGTTCCTACATGGAGACCTCACCTCCATATTCTAGTCTCTTTGGTGAGGAAAAGTGTTCTGTAGGCTATTATGAGGGAAATGTAGATACCAATCAAGTCACAAAGCCTATGACATACAGTCTCTTCTGCCTGCAAAATATGCTAGGGCAGTGGCAGCACAGAACTTGTGGGAGTAGCCAACCAATGACTGATTTGACTTAAGGACCACTCCATGACAAGGAACCCACATCAGACACTGCTTCACTAATCAACAAACAGAGACTAGGTAGACCAGAGACCTAAGATAAACCCAAGCACTATTGAACAAAAACAAAACAACAACAACAACAACAACAAACAAAAACAGTAAAGAATAAAGTGATTTCTAATGATTTTCTGCTGTGCTTATAGGTCACCGTCTTGTTCAGTCACCATCAAAGATGCTTCCTTTGGCAGTAAATAGGAAGAGATGCAGAGAAACCCACAGTCAGACATGATGCAGACAGATTCTAAATGGGGAGGTCTCCATCAAATCCTTCAGAGCTTAGGGAATTATGCGAAAGAGGAGCTAGAAAGAGTGTAAGAGTCAAGGGAATAGAGGACAACAGGAGATTATGGCACCCTGAATCAAATTTGCAAGGTGCATATGAGTTCACAGAGACTGAAACAGCAATCACAGGACATAAATACTTCTACACTAGGTCCTCTGTGTGTATATTATAGCTATTAGCTTAGTATTTTTATGGGACTATGAGTACAAGCGTGTTTCTCCTCTATTGCCTGCTCTCGGGACATTTTTGTTGGTTTGGTCATCTTTCATTGTCATCTCTTAGAAGCCTGTTCTTTTCTAATGAGAGACAAAAACAGAGAGGATCTTGTGGGGAGAGAAAGTGGGGAAGTTTTGGTAGGAGTAGAGGTAAGGGAAATGATAATCAGGATGTATTATATGAGAAAACAATTTATTTTTACTAAAAGAAAAATGACGACTCTTAAAAATAAAACATATTATTCCAAAAAAAATAAAAAAGAGAAACAAGTAGTTTCTGTTGTCTGTTTTATGATTGATTTATTTATGATACGGCCTTTTAATGATGTTCTAAGGTAGTTTACAATCACATGGGTTTCTTAGAAAGCCATAAAGACAATATTTCCACATCTAGAATCCAATTAATATGATAGTAACATGAACTGTAATTTTTAAATTTGTATTGCTGCATATAATGTGCAAAAACAGTATTTCCTAAACACATCTTTTTCATTTTCCCATTTATGCTCAAAAATAAAACTCTAATGTGATATCACAAGTTTTGTTTCAGTAACTTTGGGAATTATTAAAAGAATAAAATGTTGAGACAAGAAAAAATAATTCCTGAATTAAACTGATACATATAATTATATTTGTGTAATAATCTGGATTTATATTGACATCAATCAGTATCAGGAGGTTATCATTGTTTGCTCCAATACTTGCTTCAAATACAAAATTCAGTGGTTCTCCAGGTTAGACTCCATACCCAAAAGTAGGTGGTCCATGCAAAACAAACTGAATATTATCTGTGGACTCTTTTTTGTATTTGCTTTGCTTGGGCTTTCTTTTTCCTTTCTTCATTCCTTCATTCCTTCATTCCTTTGTTTGTTCGTTCCTTCCTTCCTTCCTTCTTTCCTTCCTCTCTTTCTTTCTTTTTCTTCCATCCATCCATTTTCTGTTTTCTTTCTTCCTTCCTATCTCTTTCTTCTTTTTTTTCTTTTGTTGTTTTGTTTTTCTTTCCTTGTTTGTTTTGATTTTTGGCTTTTATAAAGTTTTATTTGTTTGTTTCTTTTTTCATTTTTATTTCTTTCTGTTTGTTTTTGAGAGCAATGAAAGAAAACATAAATTTAGGTTGGTAGAGAGATTAAGAAGATCTAGGAAGATTCAGGGATAAAAAAGCATGCTAAAAAATTATTGTGTGATAAAAAGTTTCACTGGTATTCCAGACTAAATACTTATGTCGAAGTAATTAGTTCTTTTATTATAAGGTATAAGGGAATGTGAAAAAAAAAGATGACTTTAGGAGTCAGGGTGATCACTGGTCATAAGAGCACTCGTGAACACCATGTAAAATGATATAAATGGCCACGGGCATCTCTGTTATCACGTTCCTGGGTTTGAGGTGTGGGGTGAGGAAGGATAAGAGGATTGTTAAGCTTTGCTGACTGCTAGTGGAGAAAAACAAACAAACAAAACAGAACAAAACAAAACAAAACAGATCTCATGAGAGGTTTTTGACTGAAGGAAATAAGGTGGGTGAATGGCACTGGACATTCTCTGGCTTCTATAGATGCAGAGATGACCATGAATTTCTGAACATATGTGAGGACACATACACATCATACACCACAGAGAGAGATAGAGAGAGAAAGAGAGAGAGAGTAACAGAAAGAGGGAGGGAAGGAGGGAGGGAAGGATGCGGAGAGAGAGAGAAAGAGAGAGAGAATTTATTTTAATTTAGAGGTAATTTCCTTAGAGATGGTCAAAGCAACACTGTTTTCTTTACTCCCCAGAAAATTTCCTTTGATATGGTCCTCATTCATGCACTGGTGAGTATATTGTTAGAAAGGAACTTATTCAACACAAACTTTGGTAACTCGAGTTTTCTAGGAGAAAAGACTTTTCTAGGGGAAAAGTCCAGAGATGTTGGTTCTAACATGGACTCTGAGCTCCCTGGGGATGAAAGAAATTCTTTGAATGGCACAATCTATATAATATTACTATCAAATAAGAAGGATGGGGCTATTTTATAATGTATGAAGTCTTACAACAATAAGACAAGAAAATGTAATAAAAGCAAAGCTAGAAGGAAAAGAAGTCAAAGGCTCTCTGAATGAAAGCATTTTAAATTTTATACTTTTGTGTTGGATCTTGATACCAATTAGATTTTAATAACAAAACTTGTTTCTAATATTGTCATTCACAAATGGCATTCAAATAGACCTACATACTGCCGTTTAGACTAGTTTGTCTATTTTCTGATCACATAGTTCAACAATAACATATGAATGTCAGAATCATTTAGCTACAATGTTCTGTATGACCTTACAGAAGTCAAGAATAGATTGGATTGGTGAGATCAATGGCTTAGGTGGATCTTAGTAACAATGGATCTATTTTTATTTAACACAACTCCTGCTCTAAGGCTCAAGAAACATCATAGAATAAGATGCTCAAAGATCTTAAGAACCACATTACCAGAAACTATAGTAAGAATTTGTATCTCCTAGAAATGATAGAGAAGTCATGTGCATGATACCTCAAAAATATGCCTGCCTAAACAAGAGCTGCACAATAACAATATCAACAGGCATAGTAACATGGGAAGGGTAAGTCTTTTAGAGTCACATCCCTAGAAAGAGTATTATAGGCAACTGGTAGATGGGAAAAGAGAAAGAGTTGGCCTCTCAAGGGAGAGAGATCTAGAATTGGCTATCCAATACAAAGTGAAATCACATACATATAACTTTCACTAAAGAGATTCAGTAGATTAAGAAACAATAATAAGTACTCTCAACCTAGCATTAAATGAAAGGAGGGGATATGGGAGAAATTGTAAGGAGCACAGGGAAGAGGGAAGTGATGTAAACATTTTAGTTAAAAGAGTTAATAAAAATACTTTAGTCTAGGTGCTCTTATTTTCAGGTCACTCAATATCTTCACTCTTACTAGTATTTAACATACTTAATTTTCCTAATATGTATTCCTGACTGTCATATTGGAACAACGGTTGGAGAATGTATGTCCTATAGTCCTAGCTTGCTTCCTTCTGATGTGATAAAACACTGACAAAAGAAACTTGGGGAATCAAGATTTCCCTTCTGGATGAGAATTAAGCATCTTCTCTAGGGTACTCCTTGTAGTTTAGCTTCTTTAGGTGTACAGATTTTAGTATGTTTAGCCTATATTATATGTCTAATAACCACTTATGAATGAGTACATACCATGTGTATCTTTTTGCTTCTGGGTTACCTCACTCAAGATGATCTTTTCTCTTTCCCAACACTTGCGTGCAAATTTCATGATTTCCTTGTTTTTTATCCCTGAGTAATACTCCATTATGTAAATGTACCACAGTTTCTGTATCAGTTCCTTCAATGAGGGACATCTAGGCTATTTCCAGATTCTGGTATTACGAATAGAGGTGCTATGAACATGGTTGAACAAATGTCCTTGTATACTTGCACATATTTTGGATATATGCCTAGCAGTGGTATAGCTGGATCTTGAGGAAGCACTATTCCTAATTTTCTGAGAAAGCGCCAGATTGATTTCCAAAGTGGTTGTACAAGTTTACATTTCCACCAGGAATGGAAGAGGGTTCCCCTTAATCCACATCCTCTCCAGCATGTGCTGTCACTTGAGTTTTTGATCTTAGCCATCCTGATGGGTGTAAGGTGAAATCTCAGGGTCGTTTTGATTTGCATTTCCCTGATGACTAAGGACATTGAGCATTTCTTTGTGTGTGTGTGTGTGTGTGTGTGTGTGTGCGTTTTATTTTTTATTTTATTTTATTAATTACACTTTATTCATTTTGTATCCCCCCATAAGCCCTTCCCTCCTCTCTTCCCGATCCCACCCTCCCTCCCCTTTCTGCATGCATGCCACTCCCCAAGTCCACTGATAGGGGAGGTTTTCCTTTCCTTTCTGATCTTAGTCTATCAGTTCACATCAAAAGTGGCTGCATTGTCCTCTACTGTGACCTGGTTACCCTGCTCCCCCCACAAGGAGTGGTGATCAAAGAGCAGGCCAATCAGATTATGTCAGAGGCAGTCCCTCTTCCCATTACTATGTAACCCACTTGGACACTGAACTGCCATGGGCTACATCTGTGCAAGGGTTCTAAGTGTTTCTCTGCCATTTGATATTCCTCTGTTGAGAATTTTCTGTTTAGCTCCTTACCCCAATTGGATTATTTGAGTTTTTGCTTTTTAACTTCTTCAGTTCTTTATGTAGTCTGGATGTTAGCCCTATGTCAGATATAGGGTTGGTGAAGATCCTTTCCCAGTCTGTAGGCTGTCGTTTTGTTCTGTTGACAGTGTCCTTTGCTTTACAGAAGCTTTTCAGTTTCATGAAGTCCCATTTATTGATTTTTGTTCTTATAGCCTGTGCTGTTGGTGTTATGTTCAGGAAGTTGTCTCCTATGCCAATGAGTTGAACATTTCTTTAAATATTTCTCTGCATTCGATATTTCTCTAATGAGAATTCTCTGTTTATCTTTGTACCCTATTTTTAACTTCTGTTACTTGGTTTGCTTCCTTGATCATGGTATTGAAGAGAAGCTGAGACTCATAGCCAAACTTTGGGCAGAATGCATGGAATTTTATGAAAGAAGGGGGAGATAGAAAGACCTGGAGGGGACAGGAGTTCCAAAAGGAGACCAACAGAGTAGAAAAATAAAACACAAAAACAAAAACAAAACAAAACAACAACAACAAAAAAACTGGACCCAGGGACCCCTGCAGAGACTGATACCCCAACCAAGGACCATGCTTAGATCCTTCCTAAAACCCCTGCTCAGAGGTAGCCCATAGACTCAGCCTCCATGTGTGTTCTTAGTAAGGGGAGCAGAGGCTGTCTCTTGCATGAACTCAGTGGCAGGATCTCTGATCACCTTCCCCTGGGGGGTGCAGCCTTGCCAGGCCACAGAGGAAGACAATGCAGCCAGTCCTAATGAGACCTGATAGACTAGGGTCAGATAGAAAGGAAGGAGGTCCTCCACTATAAGTGGACTAGGGGAGGGGCACAGGGTGAGAAAAGGGAGGGACAGTGGGGTTGGGAGGAGATGAAGGAGCGGGGCCATAGCTGGGATACAAAGTGAATAAACTGTAATAATTTATAATAATTAATTGAAAAGAAAAACAACAATAACAACAAAAAGAAACTTTGAGCAGGAAAAGGCTCATTTGACATAGATTACAGTCTGTCATCAAATGAAGCCAAGTAAGCTCCTTATGACACGGAATGCTATAAAGGAAGGTGAAACATTCCATCCTTCACGAAAGGTCAAACTCAGGGGCTTCAGGAAGTCCCTGAAACTTACCACGTTCATTTGGCCATCACCTCACCTCTGAGTAGATAATAGACACTTTCAGACAACCTGAGCTGTCTAGAAGACTTTTGGATATGTGGGTTACCTAGAAGAAACTCTCGAAGTAGTAGATACTCACACAAATACCCACAGGAAACTGACACCAGCTGACTTGTCTGAGAGAGTAAGAGCAGGTGAGCTGCCTAGGAAGGACACTCTCCAGTCTGTTGATTTGTCTCTAAGTTGTGGGATGTGTTTCAGGTTTCCAGCATTTGTGAACTGTCGCCCATACTGGGGTGAGCTTTCAGTGATGCTGTTGCCTTTGAGTTATTCCTGCTCCAGTAATTCCTTTCCTATTCCTGTAATAAGCTCAAGACCTCATTAGTTCTCTAAGTTGTACTTTGTTGTTACCCTTAATTTGATTATTGTCAAATCCCTATCTAGAGTGAATAGCTATTTGTTCAGGTTTCTCGAGTAACAATGTTCCACACTATATACTTTCAAATTGCCTCTATATTAGGGATTTTCTGCATAAAAATATTGTTACATAATATTTTCTATATTCTTACTGGCATAGAAATATTAAATAATAAAGCTTGTTTGTATATTTCTATAAATGTTCGTTATAAGTCTTGATATTTGTATCATTATATAATCACGCATACTATTGCTTTACTTGAATAACTCCATTTAATTACTTGAAGAGCAGATGGCTTTAAGAACAAGTTGAACTTTGAATTCTTCCTTCACTCAGTTCTCAGCTGTGGAGTGGGCATGTCTTCAGTGACAAAGATTATTCATGACCGAAATTTTCATCTCTGACTGAATAAATGCACTATTTCCTGCACAGCTAATACAATTCATTAGAAATGAATTATAAAATTTGAAACAGACTCTGTCATCAAACATTAATTGAAGTCACAAACAAACGTAATTCCTGAAATATGGAACCTGTGGCCACTAAAAGAAGACCACATCTATATTACTTTGCTCAGTAATTACATGGTATTTAGAGATGGTAAAATTGTGGTGACACTGTGCTGGGGTAAACATGTAAACCTTTGGGAGAACCATCAGCCCTTAATCAGTGTTAAATATTGTATTTGCCTTATTATAAATTTGTATTTTAAACTCCATTCATCTGTCACAGAAGTTGTGATACTACTTTCTGATTTGTTGTTTGTGATGATAGTACAAGTTCACAAGATACATCATATCTAAAAGTTTACTTTGTGTATTATTGTCTTTTTGTTACTTATTTCAATTCATATGTAGATGCTAACTCATTAATGTGAAAAGATTCAAAGGTTTACCAGAATCCTAAAAACCAGCAAACCTCACAACTCTACACAACCAGGTACTCTGTAGTTGTGAGAAGGAAGTTTGTATGTTGTCTTACTGCTCTCTTTCCAGTAGCAATTCCTAGGTGTTTATAGAAAAAGCATAACACAACATGTAACAAAGATATTACTGTATAATACTATGTGAAAGATGGTCTTATATAGCTATATCACTGCATATTTGATATGGCATTTTGGATGAAGATATTATTGAATCTTAGAGCTGCAGTTTTATTTTTGTGTTTGATAAAATCATGAAGATCAGAAGTAGTCATGTAACCTATGCAGTCATTATATTATCAGTATGTTATATTCCATAGAATTCAGGAATCTGATTTGATCTAACCGAAAACAAAGAATCTTCATATTACTTTTTGAGGGAAGATAGAAAAATTTGTTCACATTTACTAATATTAGTTACTAGCTACTAATCTTGCTTTTAATTAAAAGGTTCTTTTCCTCCCTAAAGAAAGTTTATATTTCTTTCTCTGGTCTCTGTAGATGTGTCAGGCTAGCTCACCATATTCTTGTGATACTTTGCAAGTAAGTAGCCAAATATTCTAGTTAGACTTAGCGGTTTAATGTGATGTAAATCACGTGGCTACTGAAACAAATCTCAACCATAAATCAGTGACAGTTTTAAAAAAATGACATATGCCACACAGCAGGTTTCATCTAAGCCACAATGAATTGTTGAGATCCTGAGTGGGTTTACTGTGGATATTTCTCCCAGTGGCCTCATGGATCTGTGCCATTGGCACAGGCTATGCAAACACTGTGTTACCTTTCTAATCTCTGATATTTTACTCTGTGCCACCTTTGATACATTTGACTTTGCTTTGTCTATAAAGTGGGGATAAACATAGTATCTTCTTCATGTACAAAGAAATGTGCAAAGGAATAAGTGACTGTAGAATGAAAAGACAGATTTAAGAAGTAAAGATGTAGCTAACAAATTGATGCATTTTTTTTTTTCATGTGAGGTTTCCTGGAAAATAAAACCAAAGCTGCGTATTTTCTTAATTTTCACTCTTCTTCTCCTACTTTCTCATTTGTCTGTGCTCTGTTACATCAGGGAATGTAGATTAAAATATTAAAATTCAAAAGAACAGGACAGGGCTGAATAAATGGTATGGCAGAAATAGGTAAATGTGTATGGAAATGCCACGCTAGTTTAAAAATCAAGAGAAAGAGAGAGAGAGAGAGAGAGAGAGAGAGAGAGAGAGAACTATAAACAGGGAGAGAAACCAAAAATTACATCATGTGATCTAAACTGCCCTTGTGATACCCTATTAGAGGCAATCTATGTGGCTGGCTCATGAAAGCCTTGATGAAAACCAATTCACGTGCACATTGCAAGTGTCAGAATCCCAGTACAATCCTATCCTGATGAATAAGGACAGGAATGAGTTTGATGGTACAACCCTCATGCGTGCAAGTCCACCTGTCACTGAGCCATGAGCCACCTGTCAATGGAGGTGCATTTGCATGACACTGTAAAGCCAAGCACAAAATATGTTCCCTATTAGTCACACTAAATATGCAGAGGAGCAACCCAGGGAGACTGTGAGACAATACAATTTCATCTTTCTTAATAGCAAAATTGCATTTATGACCACATGAAAGAGGTCTCTCCTTTCCTTTAACAATGAGATTGCATTAATTGATGAACAATATGATTAGTTATATATTATAGGAAATTTAATAACATTTTATTCCGGTCTATAAAATATATTATCTTTGATCTAATTCTGAACTTTATTCGTACATGGTATATCATCTGACTGACAGTGTACAGGAATTCCCAAGAGCTGAATGTATAAAGTACATGTTTTATTATACAAAAGAATGCCTGTTAGAACTATCAGCCTCTGCCCATCTAATGAAATAAATGTGCTAAATCTCTTTTAATTTGTAAAGGTTGTTCTAATAGTTTTCAAGCTTGAACTCTTTTCCTTTATTTCTTAAGTTTTTTTTGCTAGAAAGATCAAAAGCAGGCCACTGCAACACTGCAGCCCATCTCTCGAGCTCTTTTTAAAGGACAGTGAAGTAAAGACCAGAAAAAATAGGGACATTTTGCAGAGCAACATAATGATTTAGCAAAGACTATAATTTTGGTTTCTTCTCTTTTTATTTTGGGTATTCTACCATGTTTCCCTCTTTTCAAAGTACTGACTGTGAATTGGAATCTGCTCAAAGAACTCAGAGTTTTTGCAAGAGTTTAGATGTACTGATACATGACAGTAGACTATAAGTAAATTCCAGGAAATGGCTTAACACTGACTCTTGTGTTGTTCCTTTCGGCTTTCAGCTCTGAGATCTCTTCTTCCTTCTCTAGAAGTTGCTCCCGGCAAGCATTCAGTTCTTTAGTCAGCGCAGCAAATTCCTAGAAGGGAAACAAATATGTTTGAAAATGTACACTTGAAATGTAGAAAATAAAAACTGCAAGAAGGAACAAAATAATATGAGACATAAACTTTGAATGATAAAAAAAATGAGAGCTTATATAGTATATAGTAGGCTGGTTAAGGCAGACTACTATCATTTAAGCATCTTGATCCATGCTTCAAACAGATATCAATCAAGGACATTTATGATTGCATAATATGTTGCTTATATGTGTTGATAAAATGTATTTTAAAAATATCACATTGCATTGAGCTTAATGTTAGTATAATGATTACTAGAATACTTTGTTTGACTAGATTTGAGTTCAAGTTCTAAAATCCTAAAGTTTGACTCATTTATAGTTAATTTCTCATGGAATAAAGCAGATCACCATCACGAAACATGCACCTGATTAATGAGCTGTTATTTAGAGCTGTAACACAAGCAGATATTACACAGGTTAATTAACCGCGAAATACTTTTATACATTTCTTCCAACATTTATCTGCATCTGCTGTTCCATTTTTACTGTCATGAAATGAGAAATATTGTTTTATAGAAATAACTATCACATCACATCAATCAATGTTACAATGACTGAATTCTTCCAAATGGAAGAAGTACAATCAATTTATACTTTATTATCGCAATAGTTTTCATGTCCTAATTAATACTGTCAAGTTGGCATAGCCTAGAATCACCTAAAGAATGACTTTCAATTAATAAGCAATTGTCTTTAACAGGTTTGTCTATGAACATGTCCGTGTGGGATTGTCTAGATTGTCTTAATAGATAAGGAGGACCCAGTCCCCTTTGGGTGGTGTCATTCCCTGGCAGGTCCTGAGTGATCCAGAAAGTGAGCCAACAAGCAATCCTCCTCCAAGGTTCCTTGACTCCCTTGACTCCCTTCAATGAAGGCTAGTGAGACAAGCCTTGTAACTTAAAATAAGCCCTTTCTCTCTTACCTTATTTTGGTCATGGTGTTTGGCACAGCAACAGAACGGCATGTAAACAAACCTCAAATGTGGTATAAAAATCTCACTGACACCCAAAGAAGTTAGAATATTTTCAAGAAGTATACACTGAATCATTGCTGGATCTGGCTATATACATTGATCATTTATCTGATAGAAGACGATTTCATTCTGTTCATTTGTTTTCTTCTGACATAAGTTTCCCCTTATGTCCTTCTCCTAGTCTTTGTGAAATTTACATATTTCTCAAATTTGCAAAATTTGGAGAGGTTTCTACTACCAAAAATTGCAACCATTATGGATTTTAAGTTTTAAATTTTAAACCATACAAAACGTGAGAACCTTTCAAAATTGTGCTTGTTATGAATAGACATTATAATTGCCATTTTAAGTAGTAGGCTCTTAGTTTTGTTTGGTGTGCATTTCTGTGCTTGGAGTTAGACACTGGATGTAAGATTAACTATTTGAGTATATGGGTGGCAAAGCTTGACACTGATGAATAACCTGATTAACTGTACAAAATACAACATATAATACCTTATATAAAATCCCACAGCTCTGATTTCTAGCTAAAGATGAAAATTATCTTGTGAAAATTGTTTGCTCAATCTTACCAAATGTATCATTTCTTCAAGAATGGATCATCCTTTCATCCATCCATCCATCCATCCATCCATCCATCCATCCACCTGTACATCAATTCATATATCTAAGCATCCAATATTTATTCAATACTTCCTGTAGGCTATGGCCTATGTTGTATATTGAAGTAGTAAAAGTAACTAGAAACAGTTATTTCACATTGTTTAACACAGCACCCCAAATTCATATTTGAGTGATGTCCATCATTCTCAAAATCAGTACCTGTTACCCAAGTCTTATCCCTATAATAACATTATTTAATATCACTCGGTATCCTGTAGAGGTACAGCTGATACCCCTCCCTGAAGGCTACACTTGAGGAGATTTACAGTTTGTACTTACTAGAATATTTTCTACATTTATTTCTAACTAACCACTCTCTCATCTCCGTTTATTTCCAACACTATCCTTTCATGAATTGATTCATATTTAAATGTCATCTTGCCTTGTTAATGTTCTGTAATACTTTGTAGTATTTTATAGTAACTTAATATGGCCATCTTAGGTAAGGCAGTTTTTAAAGCCTTAGGACTTAGCATAATTTCTAGGCTATTGAACAAATAGTAAGCAAGCAATAAAAATTGTTTAAAATAAATTAATGATTAGCTTTTCTTATAAATTTGACTTTAGCAATGAAGTAATATTTAAAACTTTAATTATCCATCCTTCATTTTCTAATAATATTATAATTCCTTTAATATAAAAGAAATGAAAATAATTTGTCTCTTTTACTATTGTATTTTTGTTGTTTTCTGATATTTACCCTACACAGGAGTGATATTACTGTCTACTATATATTATTTCATGTGTGCAAGTGGTTGCATGGAAATGTCAAGATTTCAAGAAAGTTTTTAAGGAATCTTCTCTGTTCCTGATAGATTCTATAAGTACGTATATAGAGTGCCTGCAAGTTATTAATCAGCCAGCTATAGTACTAAAGCTCTTTCTCATGAAAACATGGTATCATGTTTGTGCCAAAAATGGAGAACTTTAACTTATATGAGAACCTGTGTATTGAAGTGTGAACAAGAAAGAAGCAATAACAAAAAAATATTTTATATTATTTAACACCGTGAGGCTACTGTTATGGATAAATCATTCTTTCAAATTTATCATTTGTTAACTGCTAACACCACATTAAGTCTTACTGAACAAGCACAGATATAAGCAATATTTTATTTCTCTTCTCTAGTGTCCCTCAATGTAGTTTCTTTACACATATTTATTACCTGTGTTATATTGAGGTCTATGATCCACTTGAAATTGAGTTTGGGGCAGGGAGAGAAATATGGATCTATTTTCATTTTCTACATGTAGACATCCAGTTAGACTAGGACCATTTGTTAAAGATGTTGTCTTTTTCCCCCGTTGTATGGTTTTGGGTCCTTTATCAAAAATCAAGTGACCATAAATTCAGTTCCATTGATCAACTGCATGCAGTTTTTGTTATTATTCTGTAATATTGCTTAAAGTCAGGGATGGAGATAACTCTAGCTAGAAGTTATTTATTGTATAGGACTATTTTAGTAATTCTGTTTGTTTGCTTGTTTGTGAAGTTTAGAATTGTTCTTTCAAGGTCTGTAAAGAACAGTGTTGGTATTTTAATGGGGACTGCAGTAAATCAGTAGATTGCTTTTGGTAAGAAGGCTATTGTTATTATATTAATCCTACCAAACCATGAGCATAAGATATCTTCCCATTTTCTGATATCGCCTTCAATTTCCTTTTTCAGAGTCCTGAAGTTCTTTTCATAAAGGCCTTTCACTTGGTTGGTTAGAGTTACACCAAGATATTTTATATTATTTGTGGCTATTGTGAAGAGTGTAGTTTCCCTAATTTCTATCTCTTCCTGTTTGTTACATGTGTACAGGAGGCTACTGATTCTTTTTAATTAATTTTGTATCCAGTTACTTTGCTAAAGTTGTTTATCAGCTGTAGAGTTCTCTGTTGGAATTTTTGGTTTGTTTATGTACACTATCGTATTATCTGCAAATAGCGATACTTTGACTTCTTCCTTCCCGGTTTGTATGATCTCCTTTAGTTGTCTGATTGTTATAGCTCTTGCTATACTGTATTGAGAGAGTGGGCAGCCACATCTTTTCTTTGATTTTAGTGAAATTGCTTGGAGTTTCTCTCCATTTAATTTAATGTTGGCAATCAGCTTGGTGTATATACCTTTTAATATGCTTAGATATGGGCCTTGTATATTTGATCTCTCCAAGACTTTCATCATGAAGGGATGTTGGATTTCATCAAAGGCTTTTTCTGCATCTAATGAGATGATCATATAATTTTTTTTTCTTTTGGTTTATTTATATGGTGGATTAAGTTGATAGATTTTCACATGTTGAACCATCCCTGCATGGCTGGGATGAGGCCAACTTGTTCATGGGGGATGATTTATTTTATGTGTTCTTGGATTTGGTTTGTGAGTATTTTATTGAGTATTTTCGCATCAATGTTCATGAGTAAAATTTGTCTGGATTTCTCTTTCTTTGTTGAGTCTTTGTGTGGTTTAGGTATCTGGAATACTGTGGCTTCATAGAATAAATTTGGCAATGTTTCTTCAGTTTCTTTTTTTGTGGAATAGTTTGAGAAGCATTGGTATTATCTCCTTTTTTTTGAATGTCTGGTAGAATTCTGCACCAAAAATATCTGGACCTGGGCTTTTTTGGATGGGAGATATTTGATGACTGCATCTATTTCCTTCGGGGTTAGAGGAGTGATTTAACTGTTTACCTGATCTTGATTTTGCTTTGGTAGGTGGGGGTGGGGGGAGAATTAATGTGGAGACTCCTAGTAGCAGAGACCACAGAGACTGAAGAGGGCATCCTCTGAGGAGAATAGTCTAGTAAAGGGTGGGGAGCACCAAGTCGCCCACAAAACTTTGACCCAAATTTACCTTGCTTACAAGATGTGCGGGGATAAAGATGGAGCAGATAGTGCAAAGACTGAGAGAATGCCAACAGATGCCTTGCCAACCAAAGATCCACCCTATTGGAGAGTGGAAACCCCTGACAATATGAATGATACTTTGCTAAGCTTGCAAACAGGAACCTGTCAGAGTTATCTTTTGAGAGGTTCTACCCAATAATGCCTCAAAACAGATACTGAGACTTACAGTCATATATTGGTTGATGCATAGAGAATTTGGGAGAGTAGTGGGAAGTGACAGGCCCTCCACAAGAAAAACAACAGAGCCAACTAACCAGGACACATAGGGGTTTGCTGAGACTGAGGCATAAACCAAAAACCATGAATGAATTGGTCCAAGGTCACCCCTACAAAAATGTAGCAGATGGGCAGCTTAGGCTTCAAGTGGGTACAATAGTAAAGGAAGTGGGGACTGCTTCAAGTGCGCTCACTTGTTAGCTTTTAGAAAACTTAGCCTTGGTGGGACTACCTTGCCGGGCCACAGGGGAAGAGGACCTGATGCAACTTGATGAGCTGGGGTAGATGGGAAAGGGAACTCCCTTCTTCTGGGAAAAGGGGAGGGAGGAAGCAGAGAGGGTGGAGTTGGAGGGAAGGAGAAAATGGGTTACAAGGGTATAAAGTAAATAATATAAATAGATGAAAAAACGTATTTATTAAAAATTGCAAGAAGAAAATCCATAGCCAGATGGATTAGAGGAATAATATATGCTATAAGATTTGCCATCAGAAGGTTATAAATATCAGTGAGAATGTAAATGATTGTGAACCAAGCCCTTGTGATCAAGAGCTAGCAACAGTCCATAGTCATAGATATAGGCAATTTATAAACTAATATAGTAACTGCACATGTTGTGCAAGGAACACAATGCAAAAGTCACATGTCCACTTAGAACAGAAAAAGAGTTAAAAATAACATGTTACAGGGCACTGTAAGAAAGCAAAGTCAGCGAAGGATGAATGCTAAAACTTGGTTCATATTTTGGAAAGTCCAATCAAAGCAGTCCATAGGAAAAATTGTGCTTGCTCTAGGGCACTGAGATACAAGGAGTAGCTTTGGTACCAGTAGAAACACTCTGTTCTCCAGACTACTCATTTTGTTCCTCAACCATAACTTGGCAATTCCTTACTTTTCCAATAAACAGAATTATTAAACATTAAAGAAAATGTTTCTACAGTTGATATTTTTATACACATTCAGCCATTTACCACTGATATTATTTTGGATCTGAAGGAAGCTTTTCTTGCCACATTTGTATTCTTTCTCACACAGAGTTATGTGATAATATAGAATGTCAGTTCCTGTAAAAACAAAAACAAATTCTTTCTCATAAATGTCTCAAAAAACTGAGAGTGACATTCATTATATACAAATACAAATTTTATCACTTCAGTATTCCCACTTTTAAGACACATGTCTATGGCATCATACAAAATATAAAGTGCCTCTACTTCAGTTAAATTTCCCTACTTTGCCATCTCTCTGCCACAGTCTTTACCTTTCTCTTAAGCTATTGTTGTATGGTAACTTTGTTTTAAAACTAGAATAATGCTTAAAATCTTTATATCTGTTACATTATTAATCATGGTAGCCTTGTTTTTTTTGTTTTGTTTTGTTTTGTTTTGTTTTGTTTTTTTGAGAACAAAAACCTTGTATAAATTGATTGAAAATAAGTAACACTAGCCAGACCCATTCTATTATGTGACAGTGTCAGCAAGTATCAGCAATAGCATCAATCTCCCCAGGTCTCTCACATGACATAGAAAAGGTCACCTGCCCTGGGTAATAACTATCATGGTGAGTATTTGCATCTGAATTAAGGTGATCCTGGATCATTCACCGTTTGAGTGTCTTATTGCTCATATTTCAAATGATAACCTTTGGTCCGATGAGTTGTGTTCATTTAGGTTTTAACTTGTGTGTTCTGACTGGTTTATTTTGTTTTTATTAATATTAAGGCAGATTTTGAAATGTAAGTCAGAATGACCTCAAGAACATATTTTTATTCCTCATCCTCTTGAGTTTGGAGATCATAGACATGCACCCCATTTCCCAGCTCCATAATCATTTTAGTGCATTGCACTGGTTTTGTTTTGAAAAGTAGACATACACTCAGTTCTTGTGACTACATACAATTGCTAACACTAACCTGGGGAGAAGAATGAAGAATATGTAGACTGGGAACACTATAGTCCTTTCTTCTCTTCATCTCAGGCCTCTTTCCATCCTGCCCACCAGCAGCAGCTGTCAGAATTTCTCCAACAGATGCTGAAATTCTACCTTCACATATGTTCACCTTAAATCTTATTTTGATACCCAGTTTTAAATGTAGATGACTAACTGACTGTCCCATCTTCCTCACTCATTTCATACTGTGTGGTTTCTGGAGATATAATTGTGGAAGAGATTTTACACATGCAAACACAAACACATTCTCATGTACTAAATGTTTTAAAACATTTTTTTTCAAGTAGGGAAGTCCTTGCTTTAAGAAAACAAGTCAGAAATTCATGGCAAGAAGAGAATTTAACCTTTCTATTTTCGGTCCATGATACCAAGCAGAGTCCAGAGAAATTTCTGGAAATATACTCACTCATCTTGATGACAATTTTAACACTATACATTTCAATTAAACCTACACTCTCTCTTTATGTGAGTCAATTAACAAGAGTCATATTGGTTTTATTTTGTCAGCTATCTATCTGAATAAATACAAGTTAAAGAGTCATGAGTGGCTGATCAGAAGAAAGAGGGAAAAATAAAGAGTGCATTGAGAATCAGGCTCACTGAACATTGTCAACAACTTCTCCAACCAGAAATAAGCATATTTGTGCTTTAACCATAAACCATTGGTGCCAATCAAAAACTAGCTTCAGGAGAGAGTTCATAGCACAGATGCATACTGAAATGACCACTCATTAGATATTAGAAACATCAACACCTTTGAACTTTAAATTTTTGATATTATATTATATCATTTTCCCCTCCACATAGTTTCTTCCTTCCATACTCCCTCACATATCTTTTCTCCTTTTTCCAAATTCATATCCTTCTCTTAATAGTTGTTACATATGTGTATGCAGAAGTATGTGTAGGCATGTGTGTATATGTGTGTGTGTGTGTGTACATGTATGTGTATAATGCTTACTTGTGGAGCCAATCCCAATAGATTAATCAACAATAGCAGCACAGCTCCTAAGGTTCAGGGATCATGGCAGAAAAGAGGACAGAGGGATTGTAAGAGTTCGAGGGCATGCGTGTTTCCAAGGAATGTGAAAAGCTACACAACAATGACTGTGCCATTCCAATGTACTATATTTTGGTGTTTCTTTTTTTATTTGGCTCTTCGAGTGATTGGTTTAGTATACCAAGTGGAAAATGTTCACTTTTTATCTGTGTTTCTTTGGATATAATTCCACATGAATTTACATATAAAGTTAAAATATAAAGTATAAAGTTAAGTATATTCTTCTATAAACCAGAAGATACATCTTCTAGAATTGGTAGATAATAGAAGCATTGTATTAGAGACATGAGATCAATGCAACAGAATGACTATGTCCTTAAAACCATTAGAAATTGAAAACTGACTGTGAGTCTTATCCTCTGCTTCGATACCTGAGCCTTTCAGAGGACCCTCTACAGTAAGCTCCCATCCTGTACCAGTTTGCACCCCCTCCAGCAATGGAAGAGGGTTCCCCTTTCTCCACATCCTCTCCAGCATGTGTGGTCACTTGAGCTTTATATCTTAGATATTCTGATTGGTGTAAGATGGACTCTCAGGGTTGTTTTCATTTGCATTTCCCTGATGACTAAGGATGTTGACTATTTCTTTGTTTCTCTGTCATGCAATATTCCTCTATTGAGAATTCTCTGCTTAGCTCTGTACCCCAATTTTTAATTGGATTATTTGGTTTGTTGGTGTCTATTTTCTTGAGTTCTTTATATATTCTGGATATTAGCTCTTTATCGGATGTAGTGTTGGTGAAGATCTTTTCCCAGTCCATAGGCTGTCGTTTTCTTCTGTTGTTAGTGTCTTTTGCTTTACAGAAGCTTTTTTCAGTTTCAGGAGGTCCCATTTATTAATTATTGTTAAATGAAGTGGCTTCAAATACTTAGTTTAGATTTATTTTATTGCAACAGTGAGTTTGCATTATATAAATTAATTCCCCAATACTTTACCATAATATGCAATACATACATATGTGCATGTTTACATTAATGTTATGTAAATTGTAGTACTGATGACCTCTGCTTCTATAATTGCCTCCTAGCCTCAGATAAGCCCAGGCAAAACTGTCATCCACAATTATTCTATAAGCAGCTATGTATCATGGTTGGCTCGAGGGAACATAGCTAGAAGGAAAAAAATCACTTGCGTGAATAATGCAAGTTGACAGGCACAGTCAGACTCAAGATTTTAACCAAACTCTACAAACAAGGCTGCCCAAATTAAAACAAAAGATAGTTCAACTCTATGCAAATTATATTTTGTGCCTTTTTGATGATTTTTGCATATCCTAACTACAGAAGTTTTCGCCTTCTCCATAAAATTGCATAATGGATTATTCAAAATAGCACGGTGATCTGGGGGCTGGAACAGAAGCCTGCTTCTAACACAGCAAGCTGCAAATCCCCCACCCCTTTTTAAATGACAGATATGCGTATGAGTACTTACTGAACTTCTGTTTTCAAAACCTTCCAATCAAGGCAACTAGACTCTTGTAAAATATGTGTGTTTGTTGAAATTAAGCACTGGCACTGTCAGGCAGCTCCAGGCTGTTTAATCATCCAGCCATGTTTCTAACATGAGTATTCACTGTCTTCCCATTGAAATGTGTCCTGTATCCTACTTGAACTTAGCTATATAAGCTAAAATTTGTCAATCAGTAACCCTTATCTGTAGACACATAAGCAGACACCCCAGGTGAGCAATGCTCTGTAACTCCTTGAATCCTGAAGCACAGTTAATGCAGATTAGTTGGAAACAAGACTTATAGGAAAATTTTGTTTTTGATTTTGTAAATAAAACCATCTCTTTTGCTGGCACTTTATTATGTTTGCTGTGGCTTTGCCTTTATGAGTTTGTTTGGAATTATTCTGCATGTGTGGACCATGGCACTTTCAGAAGACTTGAGTATTTCTGGAGTAATAGCTATCTTTCATGGAGACAGAAGTTGAAGTGAAGTTTGTTGGGGAAGAAAAGGTATCAATGGTATTATCTGATTCAAGACCCTGTATGCTACAATGTAGAACTACTGGTTAAGATGTACCTATTAACTCAGTAGTGGCATGACTGTTATGGGGTGGGAGAGCCAATGCATTCTGATCGAATTTGCGGCTTGAGGAGAGAACTTTGTACTTAAGCCCATAATTTTGGTTAAAAGCTTATAGCTAAGGATGCCATAGGACCTTTTGTAGTTCTATGTTGCTAACTGGTTATGTTGTCAAATAACCACTTAAATATTTATGTTTCTATTCATAGACCTGGGATGTTCACAGCCTTGGTCAGTGGGAAGTGGTTGGATATTCATAAATGTTAAAATACTAAGATGAGGAAATGAGATCTCAGCCCCAAATGGATTGCATTTCTTTTTGTATTATTACAGTTTATTCACTTTGTATCCCAGCTATTGCCCACTCACACATCCCCTTCCCATCCCGCCCTCACTCCTTCTTCTCCTCCCATGCCTCAACCCTAGTCCACTGAGAGGGGATGTCCTCCTTCCTTTCCATCTGACCCTAGCCTATCAGGTCTCATCAGGAGTGGTCGCATTGTATCTTTTTCTGTGGCCTGATAAGGCTACTCCTTCTCTAGGGGAAGGTGTTCAAAGAGCCAGCACTGAGTTCATGTCAGAGACAGTCTCTGATCCTCTTACTAAGAACCCACTTGGAGACTGAGCTGTCATGGGCTGCATCTGTGCAGGTGTTCTAGGTTATCTCCATGCCTGGTCCTTGGTTGGAGTATCAGTCTCAGAAAAGACCCCTGTGCCCAGATATATTAGTTCTGTTGTTCCTCTTGTGGAGCTCTAATCCAATCGAGGTCTTTCTTTTTTTTTTTTTAATTTTTATTTTTTATATTCATCACAGTTTATTTACTTTTTATACCAGCTGTAGCCCCCTCCCTCATTTCCTCCCAATTCTACCCTCCCTCCCACATCTCCTCCCTGCCCCTCTCTAAGTCCACTGATAGGGGAGGTCCTCCTCCCTTTCCATCTGACCCTAGCTTATCAGGTCTCATCAGAACCGGCCACTATGTCTTCCTCTGTGGCCTAGCAAGGCTGCTCTTCCCTCGGTGGGGGAGGCAAAGAACCTGCCACTGAGTTCATGTCAGAGACAGTCCCTGTTCCCCTTAATAGGGAAAGCCCCTTGGATGCTACACTGCCATGGGCTACATCTGAGCAGAGGTTCTAGGTTATATCCATGTATGATCATTGGTTAGAGAATCAGTCTCAGAAAAGACTCCTGTGCCCTGATATATTTGGTCCTTGTGGGGCTCCTGTCCTCTCCACATCTTACTAACTCCCCTGTCTTACATATGATTCCCTGCATTCTGCCCAAGGTTTGGTTATGAGTCTCAGCATCTGCTTTGATACACTGACAAGTAGAGTCTTTCAGAGGCCCTCTGTGGTAGGCTCCTGTCCTGTTACTTGTTTTCTCCTACATCCAATGTCCCTCCCATTTGTCTTTCTAAGTGAGGGTTGATCATCTTGCTTTAGGACCTCCTTCTTGTTCAGCTTCTTCAAGTGTATAGATTTTAGTGTATTCATCTTATCTAATAGGTCTAGTATCCACTTATAAGTGAGTATATACTGTGTGTGTCTTTTTGCTTCTGGGATACCTCACTCAGGATGCTTGCTCCCCTCCAGATCCCACCATTTGCCTGCCAACTTCATGATTTCCTTGTTATACTGCACAACAAAAGATAGTCTGGAGGTATCTCCATTCCTGATCTCAAGCTGTACTTCAGACCAATAGTAATAAAATCGGCATGGTATTGGCATAGAAACAGAATGGTGGATCAATGGAACCAAATAGAAGATAGAGAAATAAACCCACACACCTATGGATACTTGATTTTGACAAAGAACCCTCCTGGTCTTTTTATCTCCCCTTTCTTTCATAAGATTCCCTGATGGTTCTTTGATTACCTCCCCCTGAGCGGGGTTGGGGAGTTGGGGGAGGATACAGCCTTACCAGGTCACAGAGGAAGACAATGCAGCCACTCCTGATGAGACCTGAGAGGCTAAGGTAAGATGGAAGAGGAGGAGGACCTCCCCTATCAGTGAACTGGGGGAGGGGCATGTGAGGAGAAGAGGAGGGAGGGTGGGGTTAGTAGGGGCCGAGGAAGGGGGCTACAGCCTGGATACAAAATGAATAAATTGAAATAAATTTAAAAAAGTAAAAAGTAAACTACTTTTTACCCATATGTATACCCATGCATATATTTATTTAATTTCTTTCAGAGCCCTGTTGTCTATATTAGGAAAATATATTTCTTCATTACATGCCTCAAAGTACACAAACACTAGGAATACCCTCCCACCCCCAGTTGGTTGTACTGCAATACAACCTGAGAAAAATACTTAATTCTGATTTATACAAATCCTGTGGTTACTCATTTTTCTTTTGTTTTAAGATGTCCCAATGGTGGTCCTAATTACAAAGCACGATTATCTTCAAGAGGAGAGGAAGGTGATCTACATTATTAGCTGTCTAGTAATATAAATGAGATATTTCATGTCATATTTGTCTAAGAAAAGCCTCATTGTACTTTTTTGCTTGTTTTTACTTAGCAAATTGTCCTAAACAAAAATCATATTATGAACTACGGTATCAAGGAGCCCTATACAACATTATTGCCCCAAAACATATAAAGTTATGAAGAAATTGTTCATATATCACAAAACTGCTTTTATTTTTATGATTATTATTTCAAGTTTATTATCATTGTTGTTGTTGTTATTTACAATTTATTCACTTTGTATTGAAATACCCAGATCGCGAGTCCTCAAAAGACCAACAGGCTTTGAGTCTGATGTAAAACACAGGAGGGTCCTTTATTACAAACTCGAGCTGGGTGGCTGCCCTTACAAGAACAAAGAGGCAAGTGACCCCCAACTCTGGGGGAACAGGGTTTTTAAGGGATCAAAATGCAAGCAGGGAAGTGTAGGTCTTGGCATCACAGGATTGGGTGAAAGGGTCTCTAGGGGAGCTGACCTTTAAAATGATTGGTTTGCTTCTAGGCGCCAAAACTGCAAACGGTTAGGTCTGGCTACCTGGAGGACACCTGACTACCCGCTCGTAGGTTAGACCGTAGCAAAGGGTAGGGGGAGTTAACACATTCCATGGGCTGTCTTAGGACCTATGTGACCCTAGTCACACTCTAATGTTAATCTGGGTAGGGGGCTGCTGCTGGACCTCTGCTCTGAAAGGACTGTGATTTTGCCCCAGTCCCAGGAATTAACTCTTAAGTTTTCGAACCTTTCAGTAGCCCAGTTGTAGCCCCCTCCCTCATCTCCTCCCTGTCACACCCTTCTTCCTTCTTGCTTCCCTATCCCTTTCCCCTAATCTACTGACAGGAAAGTCCTCTTCCCCTACTGTGTAACCCTAGCCTATCAGGGCCTATCAGGATTCTTTAGATACTCTTCCTCTGTAGGCTAGCTAGTTTGCCCATCAGGAAGAAGTAATCAAAGAGCAGGCAATTGAATTTATGCCAGAGACCATCTCCTCTTCTCTTATTAGGGGATCCACATGGAGACTGAGCTGTCTATGGACTAGTTCTGAGCAGGGGGTCTATGACCTCCTTATGCATATTCTTAGGTTGATGCATCCCTTTGTGTAGACCCCACTGGGCCCTGCTCCTTTGTCTTTGTTGGTCTCCTTGTGGGGGATAGATTCTCACTATGTGACTCTGGCTAACATGTACTTGCTATGTAGACCAGGATGTCCTTGAATTTACAGAGATCTTCTTGTCTCTGCCTCACTAGTGCTGGGATTAAAGATGTACTTTACCACTCCCAGCACAAAACCATTTTAAAAAATAAAACTATTCTATTCACATTTTTCCCATTTTGTTCTATCTCCATTTTTATTCTAAAGATCATAAAAATCTTCAACTGGTATCTAGCTATTAAATGAAATGATAACATTAAGCGTATTTAAAGTATTTTCAGTAACCCATGTGTTTGTCCTACAAATATTGCTTGAGGGATACCATCTATCTACCCACCCGTCTGGCCAACATTCAGTGTTTTCTGACAAGGGTAAGGAGAACAAAGCCTTTTGAGGGGAATGCAGTTTTTAGTCTCTGGCTCTAACTTTCAGAGCTTCCTTTTCTCCTAACTTTGTCTTGATACATATGGAAAGACACAAGCACAGGGGCTTTGAATCATGATGGAGTTCCCCGATCCAAAATTACTGCTCATTTGATCTATTTTACCTCCTCTTCAATTTTCCTCAAATCCATCCAAGCATGTTCTGGTTGTCAAGGATATAAAAACACCGAGAGGGAGAGCTTCAGAGACAATTTCTCACAGAGTAACCAAGGTTTCTAGCTTTATAATGGAATTAGTGTTATGTTTTCGATGCTAAGTCTTCTGTATGGAAAGGAAAAGAAACTATTTTTTCCCTATGGTGATATACAAAAGATATATCTTTTTATTATTGTATGCCTGAATTATTTATACATTTATTAAAGTCTAACCTTTTAGATGCATTAGGAAAAATGTGCAGGCCCAGTAAACACTACTGCTAACCCATGTCACAGCTGAACTTTTGCCAACTAAAAAGTCTTTTGGCAGGAAAAGCCATGTTTCCACAGCTCTGACAGTGTGAAGCAGGAGGCATGCTTAACAAGATGTTCTGTATTAATTTGAAAGGCTTTAGCATCTGGTTAGATAATACCTGCTGTGGATGACACACAAAATAGCATTCAAGGTGAATATTGTAAGTCCCAACAAAGCCCTAACTCTAATCAGAACAAAATAAACCATGCCTCTCTCACAATCAAGAGAATTATAATTACATAACGAACAATATTTAGACTAGGACACTGTTGGCTGTTCACGGAGAGAAAATGTCACAGTGGGTCCTCTTGAAATTGTAAACCTTATGAAAACATTGTCCTGCCATGAGAATCTTATTGGTGGATTAAGTGATGCTCAGTGCTTACTACTTGCTGCCCTGTACTTTGTGTTGTAATAATACATATAATTCTCCAGAGAAAAGGAGGAGGCAATAGCATCAAATAATAGACAAAAAAAGTATAGAAAAGGAAGCTGACTGGTTTCTACTAATTCTTCTTTCTCTGCAACAGTATTTTGGCCCAAAGAGTGTAGCTATCTATGATAAGAAGTACACACAGATATGTGAGTGTTCTAGAACTGTTAGAACACTATACACGTGGGTCATAAAACACTCAAAGCAGTGTGTTTTGATTATATGTGTACCATAAATAATCTTAAAATATTTTAACTTTCTGTGAAGTTTTCAAAGGATTTGTCTCTTTCCAACCATTTCAAATAAAATATCTGCTAGACAATTCTATCTTTCACTTCAAAGTGAAATAACTGACATTTTGATCTTTTTTATTTTTCTATAAACTATTACAAGAAGATTATCATAACAAAGAAACCTATAAATTACTCTCGACAGTATAATATGTACAGTGATGAACAATTATGCTAAATAAAGAGAAATGACAGTGTCATGTGGTAATTGCAGTGAGAGGCCTACATGCCAAGTGCTCCATGTACAAAGGCGCCATCAAACTACGCCCTGCAGGTTGGCTGTGTGTGGAAGAAGCACCCAAAAAGAGAGTATGAAGAGTTAGCAGAGACAAACATATGCTCAAACATAATAAAACGAGAACTCACCTAGGATAAAAATACTGATAGATTTCAGATGAAGAAATATTTCCTAAGATATGACATCAAAAGTAAATACAACTTAACAGAAAATAGAAAAGCTTTTAAAAAATAAAAAAGACAAAAATAAATGATCTAATTAGAAAAATGTCCAAAATCAAACAAATAATAATTGGGGGGCTACATCTGTGCAGGGGTCTTAGCTTATCTCCATGCATGGTCCTTGGTTGGAGTATCAGTCTCAGGAAAGACCCCTGTGCTCAGATTTTTTGGTTCTGTTGCTCTCCTTGTGGAGTTCATATCCTCTCCAGATCTTACTGTTTCCCACTTCTTTCTTAAGATTCCCTGCACTCTGCCCAAAGTTTGGCCATAAGTCTCAGCATCTGCATTGATAGTCTGCAGGGCAGAGCCTTTCAGAGGTCCTCTGTGTCAGGCTCCTGACTTGTTCCCTCTTTTCTCCTTCTTCTGATGGCAGCTCAGTATCCAAGTGGGTTCCACAGTAGTAAGAACAGGGACTGTCTCTGACACGAACTGACTGGCCTGCTCTTTAATTACCTCCCCCTGAGGGGGAAGCAGCATTACCAGGCCACAGAAGACAACGCAGCTACTCCTGATGAGACCTAATTGACTAGGATCAGACGGAAAGAAAATAAGACCTCCCCTATCAGTGGACTTGGGGAGGGGCATGAGTGCAGAGGGAGAAGGAAGGGAGGGATTGGGACTGGAGGAGGGAAGGAACCACAGGGGGATACAAAGAGAATAAAGTGTAATTAATAAAAAAAAAGAATTGCGGGAACATAAATGAAATGCTCAGCAAGATACTTCATAATCAGGAGGGCTACGATAAAAATGATAAATTGTAAGTGTTAACAAGGTATAAAAACATGGATTATAAAAAGTGTTGACAAGGATGTAGAGAAACTCAACTATTGGCAATGAAAATATGAATTGGTGAGGCTGCATCTGGCACCTTTGCAAAGAGTAAAACAAATAACTGTCATGTGACCCAGTACTTCCACTTCAAGGTACATAGCCAAAAGCCAAACAAGAAAGCAAAAATGTCTGCACAGAAGCCTGAACATGAATAAATGCTCATTGGCAGCAATGGTAGTTTATTTTATTTGTTTTATTCAAGAGAGAGTCTCAACATACTTTCAGGCTACTCTTCAGCTCACTCTGTAGCCTTGACTGGATCCAAAGTCATGGTCTTCCAGTCTCTGTTCCTAAGTTTTGGCATTGTAAGTATGAAGTACCACTGTCAGCTCCAGTTGAACAAGGGAAATCAATCCTAGTGTCCAACAAATGAAGAAATGGATTTAATAAATATTACGGAATGTTTTAATATTTATTTATCATGATAATAGTAATCTGAAGTCTAACAACTTAAAATGTAAGCACGCAATAACTATTATATGTAGGATATATATAAGAATATACAGATGTATGGAATTTATTGCCTTGAATAACAGTGATTTTATACATAACAACAAGCTTATAATGCTAAAATGATCATGCTAGTGAATACTTTTCCATAAAATTTTGTTGTAGCTGGCATTTGCTACTTTGTGGGTTCTTTCTTCCACCTTTCTCCACTTTTTCTTATCCACTTCTTTTTCCTCCCTTTCAACCCTCTAACAGTAGATAGAAAAAAAAAAAAAAGAAGAATAGAGGGGAAAACAGGAGACATCATCTTTAGACTACTTCTTGCTAATTAGGGGTGTTTTGCATTCCTTGGGGGAAGTTTGAGCTTCATCATCAGGATATTTAACTTCTTCTCCTTCTAGTTTCTTTGCATAGGACTACATAACAAATTAAAAGCAACCATGAACCAAAAATCCACCAACAATCCACCTCTTTGGGCCCTAGCATTTATATATCCTCTGAAAAGTCCCCAGAATTCCCAATGTCACACAATTGCAAAACAATCTACTCCTGGCAAAACCAAGCTTTTGCTTGAGTGTGAGACAAATCACTGTCACCTTCTGTGAAGCAGACACGCATCCCCATACCTGGGATTAAAATAAAAGCATATTGTTATAATAGTTCTGTGTTTTTTAAATAAACCAAAACTCTCACTACATTTTTGTTTAAATCATTTAAAATTCTTATGAGAAATTGGAATTGCTGAATATTGTGGCAATTCTACTTTTAACATTTTAGGTATCCTCAAACTACTTTTCATAACAGTTACAACACTCTGCCTTCCCAGCAATCTTGTCTCAGCACTCAATGTTTTCAAATACATGTTATTGTGTTTACATTATTATTGTTGTAGTTGTTGTTATAAATGTGTGTGGGAGAGAGGAGATTATTGTTATTTAACCTATGTATGTATGTCTGAGAAAACAAGAGAAAAAGTGAGAGTATATAAGTACCATGTTGTGCATGTAGAAGTTAAAGGGCATGAGTTCTAGAAAAACGTTTTTCCTGAGTCATGCTATAATAATAATGTTTAAGACTGAAAATATAATTTGATTTTTTTTTGTTATGTCATAAAACAACTCATTGTTTCTGGTTTAAAACTGAATTGAGTCAATATTAAAACTACAGAATCTGTGAGAATTCTACAAATTCCACTAAAGATACCTTCTTCAGAAAGAATGTACTTTAAGGAATATCTATTTGGTGGGGCAGTAGTGGTACATGCCTTTAATCCCAACACTCAGGAGGAAGAGGCCTTTGTGATTGTTAAGGCCAGCCTGGTCTACTAAGTTCCAGGACAGCCAAGGCTACACAGAGACACCCTGTCTCAAAAGACAGCAACCCCCAAAACTTATTTATTTATTTAACCAGGGTATGTAAATCAGAGACTACTTTAATTTTATACTTCTAATATACGTTTGAACACCAACTGCATTGTGGTCCTTGTTTTTTTTTTCAATTTTTTTTCCTAAGAACTTACCTTACTTAGTATTGCATTTTCAGTCTCCCAAATGTATTTCTAATAACCGAATTCTTTCATTGTTGAGACTGAACTACATTAGTGGTTCTAAAATTTTAATTACTTCTTAGGTTGAAGGTCTGGGTTCCTCCCCTTCTGCTCTTGTTGATGAATAACTTAAAATCCCAACTCTCTAGTTTATAAAATCAGCAAAAATCTCAAAGGTGGTCTAACTTTAAGAATACACTGTGCTTTTATGTCATAGTTTATTATATCTTGTTTGGCTTTCAATTTCATTTTTTATGGTGAACAATTTTACGTATTTAAAAACAATAGCATTACATTTTATTTAAGTTTCTGTAGTGGAAAATTTTTGTTAGATATTTGCCACAAACACACAAAAAAGCATGAAATATTCATAAATGTTGAATTCTCACATCGAATCATGAATTAAATGTGATTCATGCCATTGGGGAATTATTTCTAGAACTTTTTTTTTCTCTTCAGGTTATATATTTGGTGAGACACAGGCCTCAGTATCCACTTCCCATTCTCAGCTTGTGCTGTGCAATTTGTCTAGTTTGACACTATGTGGGTCTTGTCCGTCACTGAAACTCAGTTTTCTGTGAGTTAGTATGTGTATCAGTCTTGTTGTGTCTGGAGTATGCTGGGGTTTTTGTTGGTTTTGTTTGGTTGGTTTTTGTTCATTGGAATCATCTGTCCCCTTTAGTTTTTACAATATTTCTGCCTCCTTTTCTGCATCTGCATAGATCCTTAAGCCTTAAGGAAAATGTCATTTTTTTGTCAGCTTTTGGTTTTGTTTCTGTAGCTTTGAGAATAGGTGGGGGAGGGAGAGAGGAAGGAAGAAGGAGAGAGAGAGCCTGAAATTATGAAATTGGGTGGGTAGGGAGGTAGGGAAGAACTGGGAGGAATTTGGGGAGGGAAAGCATGATCACAATATGTGAAAAAATTAAATAAAAAGGAAAAACATCTTTATATTGTTTATAAAAATCTCATTTTATCTTTGCAAATAGAAATGACCTTAAAATGAAAGGATGGGAAAAAAAAACAAAACATTCCAAGCAAATAGAACTAGGAAGCAAGCAGGTACCTCTCTCCCAATATCTGACAATATATGCTTCAAAAGAAAACAAATCAAAAGAGATAATAAAGAAAACTTCTTAATAACTAAGGAAAAAATTAGCCCAGAAGGCATTGCAATCTTAAACATATGTTCATCAACCTCTGGCACACCTAATTTTATAAAAATCTTACTTTGATTTAGACAAAGATGAGCCCTGATGGTTAGTGATTTCAGTATCCTACTCTTTCCAAATACCTCTGTGTATCCTGAGTGAGCACAGTGCTTTCAAGCTGAAAATCACCAGCAAAGCCAGATGATGGTGGCCCATGCCTTTAATCCAGCACCTGGGAAGTAGAAGCAGGCGGATCTCTATGAGTATGAGGCCAGACTGGTCTATAGAATGAGTTCCAGGACAGCCAAGGCTGCTGCACAGAGAAACACTGTCTCAAAAAAAAAATAAAAAATAAAAATTCACCAGCAAATGAATCTCTAGGAAATATTCTAAAATTAGACATTTGAAAATGCATATTATACAGTATGTCAGTTACACCCAATGCAACTTCCAAACATTCAGACAACTTTACAAAGAATATTAAGTTGGAACAAAACATTTAGAGTGAAAAGTTCTGTTCCAGTTCTGAAGTCTAGTAATTTTGATTCTATAGAATGAGTATTTAAATTTAATTAAGCGCCTGTTGCATTCTTGGGAACCTTCAACAATATGAGTGTCATCATTTCTAATCTTTCCAGAATAAACTCTCCCACCAACTCCCTCCCCCATTTTTTGATTTAGTGAACTTACGAAAGTAAATTAGCTTTTGCCGATATGTGTGAATTTGACGTATTCCCAAGAGCTCGAAATCACTTATAAATTACCCTACTGTACTATATTCATTTCAATGTACTATATTCTGAAAGGACACTGAAAAAAAAAAAAAACTGTGGTATTGTGTTGGTGAAGGTCATTTCCCTCGTAATAGCTCCAGGACAATCTCGTAATTTTAGAGTTTCATTTTGCTGTCATACATAAGGCCAGACAAAAAGCCTAAAATACCACAAGAGTGAAAGTATAGAGCTCTTTCAGGTAAATAAAATAGAAACCTTTAAAAATGGTTCATACTGTTTTAAGCCCAAAACTATGCTGGGCATTTTGAAATTACCTGTAATTCAATGACACTTATGTTATTGTCTAGTGATCCCAATAAATTTTAATGCCAGAGATATGCAGAATCTGAAGTGCAGAAGCAACCGAATACATAGTCTAAGAAAATAAAATCAGATTTACTGCTTCAAAAGTAAAGTTCCTATAAACAAAATTTAATATCACCTACTCATTCTTTTTTTTCACCTACTCATTCTTTATACTTTAAAACATAATGCTTTAATAGATTGAGAATTTCATATATGCATATCATGTATTTGATCGTATTCACTCCTCTTTCTCCCTCTAATTCTTTAAAGACATACTCTTTTACTTTAAAAAAGATAATAGGGGACATGAGATGACTCAGTAGGTAGACAATTGTACATAGAGCTGATGACCTGAAGTCTACCTCTGGATCCTAAAAAAGGGGGCAAGAGAATACCAGAGTTTGAGAGCTGTCTTTTAACGGCCACATGTGTGTGCCTGCAGGTACAACTTCAAGCTTCAACACACACATCAACCTTCCCACACACATCCACCCACACAAACACACACATGCACATTCCCAACCCCACATACGGGGAGTAAATCAATGAATAATATTTTAAATGATAATTTGCTATACTCTACTTGTATCAAATCAAGTGGTTTTTATTTACAATATATTTTATTTGACTATTAGTCCTTATTTTTCTTTTAGGTTTTTGTTTTGTTTTGTTTTGTTGTTTTGTTTGTTTCTTTCCTGTTTCCATTTCTCTGAGACATTTATAGTTCTGGATTCAATACACATTTTTTTTAAAAGTAATTCCATATTCATTGACTGTAGTTTCAGTTCAATCCTGAAGGCCCACCCAAAGAGAGATGTGAAGCAAGAGGATAAACTAAAGCAGTATTTCTTAACCTGTGGGTTGTAGCCCTTTTGGAGGTCAAATGACTCTTTCACGGGGATCATATATCAGATATCCTGCATCTCAGCTACTTGTAGAATCCCAATTACAGTTATGAAGTAGCAAGAAAATAATTGTATGGTTGAGTAACTGTGTTAAATGATCACAGCATTAGGAAGATTATGAACCACGGATCTAATGGGAGGTGAAACACTCCATCCTGGGAGGAAGCTCTTTAAAACAGGAAGTTAATAACTTAAAATCACTTCAGGAAGTCTCTGAAACTCAGCAGATGCACTACAGCCCTCCTTCCCCAAGAGGATAAAAATGTAAAAGATTGCCGAGAGTCATCTTAGACAACCCCAGGAGCCTGGAAGAAACAGGTATCAGCTAAACTGCTAAGAATTAAAGACCTGCCCAAGCTGCCTAGAAATGGGGTGGACCAATTGAACCACCAGGAATGTATACCATGCACCTTGCTGAAATGATGGCAGGTTGTGTAATGAACTGTAAGTTCTGAGCTTTTGTGAGCCTCCACACATGTTTGAGTCAGCTTTAGTGATGGAGCTGTTTATCTTGTCATTTCTGCTTCTGTAACTAAGTCCTCACCCATGCCTATAATTTATCCCAACAAAACAAATTGGTTCAACAAGCTGGACTTTGGTTGGTATCTACACTTAGGTAGTATGCTTATCTCTTCTTGTATCTTTTCTCCAATGTTAAAACACAAAAGAGGACCTTACTCAAAATTCAAATATACAGTATCGACTGTGTCTTATCACCTGTTTTATAAATGAAATATATTTCTTTTAAAATTTAGGTTTGAAAACTCTGAATAAATCTAAATGATTCTTTTTTTTTTATTTATCAGAGGGCACTAGATATCATTATAGATGGTTGTGAGCCATTATCTGGTTGCTGGGAATTAAACTCAGGACCTCTGGAAAAGCAGAAATTTATTATTTTAAAAAAATGAATCATAATGCTAAATTAAAAGGTTTTTCAACTTTGGTGTCATGATATGAAACACAAATCAAAAAATATCAAATAAGTGAATACAAACAATGGCATCATGATATCAGAAATTCAAGATTTCATACATATTGTTAATATAAAACTATAAAAAAGGAAAATAACAATAATTTCATAAACTTAATCTAAGTAACACTAGTCCCCATATATAAATTATAGAAGCTACCATGTATATTTGGGGCTAAATGATTTGCTAATTTTAATTAAAGCAGCAAATTCTCATCTATAATTATACATATTAAATTATAGTATAAAGATTTGCATATTTTCGGACATTTCAAAAGAACAGTGATATGAAATAGAAATTAAATTATTTTCAGATGTAGTATAAGAAACAAAATCCATTTCAGTATATTTCAGTATTCTATTATGCATCTTGTTTGTACTAACTCATTAAATATTCACAATAACCATGTTATTGCTATAGTGGTCATCTCATGTGAATAAAAATAAAAAAAGAGCTGAATTTGTCTGATATCCTTTGCATATAGTACTGTGCACGACACATCTAGCCCTTGAACCACATCATCTAGTGCTGAAATTTCAGTTTGAGTAGTAAGAGTATAACTCAAACTCTGATTTGCAAAGCAGGGGAATTTAAGCATACAAGCTTATTAAAGAGATAAATGAAGTAGTATGACAAAAATATTGTTCACAGTATTTTCTGGACAAGCTGCAACAGGGTAAACTCTATTTACTATAAGCATATTTAGTATTCTACCATATAAATACTTAGTGATAATTCTATTCAATATATTGTACTAATATTTTCAGCACTACATGCTGGGTTCCACTTATATAATCCTCCCTGCTCTATTTCAAATTCTTTGCCCTTCTTTTACACTAATTGTAAAATTAGATAGATAAATAGATAGATGTAAATATATCCTGTTTAATCCATGTAATGATACCTGTATGTATGTTTTCAGGGCTGGCCGTTTGGCATTGGATAACCACTTTGTGTGCTCTTCCCTGGGGAAGACCATTTCTCCTGCTCTCAGCTTTCCTCAGTTGTTCATAGTTCTGTGCATAGGAGTGAATCCTCGTGGGCTTTACCCATGAGGTGGATAGCCACGTTAGCATGTCCAAGAGTTTTTATTTTTAATTATATCTGAAAACACATGCCAGAAAGTTCTCTGTCAAATAATGATCCATGTAAAACCCTGCTTCTAATTTATTTAAAAATATTATATATTAATAACTTCCTGTGTTTATTCAATGTATATTTTCATTTCATAAAGCCTGTGTCATCACTGATTTGGGGGAGTCTTTTTAGAAATCAAAATAAAAATGTAAATAAAGCACAGTCTATTAAGCTTTGGAGTCTCTGGACTCTCAACTGGACATGGCTGAGATGTCCTGTAATGTCCACTGTTTGTCATTAGTCTGTTTACATGAACAATTAAGGTGACTTTTGGAAATGAAAGAAATTTGAATGAGAATGGCTTCAATCCTCTTATAGATTTGAATACATGATCCTCATTTTTCTTCTTCCAAACCTGCCCAAAGAGACCCATCCCTTACACATTTGTTTGGGAAACATTAGGAAATATGTTCCCGCTGGAGGAAGTGTGGAACCTCTTGGAGGAGGTATGGCCCAATTGGAGGAGATGTGGCTCTGTGGGAGGAGGTGTGGCCCAGTTGGAGGAGGTGTGGCCTTGTGGGAGGAGGTGTGGCCCAGTTGGAGGAGGTGTTCCCTCTTGGAGGAGGTGTGCCCTCTTGGAGGAGGGGTGCCCTCTTGGAGGAGGTGTGGCCTTGTGGAGGAGGAGGTGTGCCCTCTTGGAGGAGGTGTGCCCTCTTGGAGGAGGTGTGGCTCAGTTGGAGGAGGTGTGCCCTCTTGGAGGAGGTGTGCCCTCTTGGAGGAGGTGTGGCCTTGTGGAGGAGGTGTGCCCTCTTGGAGGAGGTGTGGCCCAGTTGGAGGAGGTGTGGCCCTGTGGGAGGTGGTGTGGCCTTGTAGGAGATGTGTCACTAAGAGAAGTTGGAAGTTTCAAAAGCCTCCCGCCCTCTTATTATCCTCTCTGGCTGCTTCCAGAATTCTCAGCTGTTCCTGCCATCGCGGATTTTTGGTCAGGGTGCTTTATCTCAGCAATAGGAACATTCATGATTGAATTAATGAAAAGGCCAAAGTAGCAAACTGATTAAAGCCTTCAGCTCTGATGCCAGCTGCTCCATCTAAACCATGCTTCTTGCTCTGTAGATGTGAGTCCTTGGGGAATTTGCTTTTCTTTTATGTCTGACGTTATTCATTGGTTAGAAAAGAGCAAATACTTTAAACAAAATACGTATTAGGATCATTATCAGACTGAAATTCAACTGCAAAAAGCTTGCCAAAGATGCAAATGCCGTCTTTATTCTGAGCTACCGAATCTGTCACATGAGCATTCAGCTTCCATGGCTGATACCTCCCATGTCTGTTCCTACGTTCGTTCTCTCAGTTCTAACATAATGGGTTATTTATGCTATAGTCTTATGTTTGGCTCATTATCATGATGATGATTTATGTATAATGGCCATTCTGACGTTCAAAGAAGCTGGTACAACTAGATAGATTAATTAATATGAAGTCCAGAGAAGACGACTAATCAAAATATATTACAATCAAGATTTTATATATGTGTGTGTATAACGTTTGTAGGCATATGGGGAAAAATTACTATAACCTAATTTTAGGATTAACACGTGTATTTACATTTGTTTTTTACTCACTACAGTTAAACTTACATTTCAATGCCTTTTCCTACAATTTAACTATTATGACTTTTATAGATTTCAGTTTAGGGTCTAGGATCAGGAACATGAAAAGTGGGTCACATAGAGGGTTCGTGCTGTCATGTTATATAAATTACACAAAAAGGATAGTACAAGAATCCTGCCTTGAGGAACAAAAGTAAACCTGAAGGCAAACATCTCAGGTTTCACACTACCTACTGTCAGTGTCCTTTATGATGACATCCCACAGAAAAAAAATAAAGCAGACACACATGGTATATGTCAGAATGGTTTCAGAATGACTGAAGTTCTATGTATCTAGAACAATCACTTATGTAATTTTATTAAGTCAATTATCAGTAATAAACATTTGCCATAATTGAAAGTCAGAAAGGTCAAATGCATGTCCTGGCCCATGCTTGCTTTCTCATGCATGCAAGCAATTTGGCAGCATTCCCACCTCCCTAGAGACAAACAAATGCTTTATTCACCAGTGACAGTCAAGACTACGCAAACAATTCTTTCACACAGAGTTCTATTTGATAAATCAAAGTCAGAACAGAAGCAATTAAAGTAAGGTCTTCTTTTTAAGGAAATTCATTATTGTTTTTAATGTAACAATACTGAAATTTAAAGACTAACTGAAAAACTTTGAATTTCTAAATGAAACTGGTTATTTCTTTTCTTTTTTCTTCTCACATTTTATTAGTTTTAACTGCACCAGGACACAGATTTTCTTAAATGCTGTTGGCATATCAGTTTCATAAGAAAAACCAACAGAGATGAATTATTATTTAAAAATCTGTGTATATCCTCTGTGTTTGTTCTCTATCTAAATAGGTTCCTATAATTCTTTTAGATACTCTAGAAAACAACTTAAAATTTTAATTGCAGTGTTTCTTTCAACTTTTAGTATAAGGCTGAATTTCTTTTTCCATGTAATTTTTTTCCCTCAGGTTTTTTGTTGAATTGTTTTTAAAGATAACAACACACACGTAATTCAGAATCACAGTGCCTAAAAAGAATAAATCCTGTATGGCTGCTATTTACACAAATTTATGGAATTGGTGTGTTTCAAGAAATGGAGTAGCCTAGAGATTTTTTCCTTAAAAGATAATTTGAAATAATTTCAGGTTTGTAAGGGTCTTACAGACATACTACTTTTAATATCCCCAGCATCCACTGCAACTAGTGTCAGCGTGATACATAATCATGGCACATATATTAGAGACAGCAATATGTGTGAAGAACTCCTGACAACCTACCATCTTCAGGTTTTATCAAATTTTCAATTACTCTAAGGAAAAGAAAAAATCATTTGCACATATGAAAATGAGGTCTAGAATAGTTAGGTGGGCTGTCTGAGGGCACAAAAGAAGCAAATAACATAGACAGTGTTCTTGAGACCAAAATAGGTTTCATGGCCACCCAACAGCGCATCATGACTAGTCTCATTAGCCTATGGACCTCTGCACCACACTAGCTCCCAGTCTCTGTGGGAAATAACTTGCATGGAACATAAGAATATCAGTGTATCAAATTAAATAATTTATGTGAACATATGCAAATTTTCTGTGTACTGTACTCTCCAAAAATCTAAACCATTCAGTTTAGACAATGCCTAGAACAAAGAGTGCATATTCCATGCACAATACTGTTTTGAGTACACAATCTTCAACATCTTGTCAATCTAACAATGTGTTCCACTGATCTGCAATACAATTAGAAGCTCCTCTTTCTAATGACACATAGAATTATTTCTTAAGTATAATTTAAATGGATACAATTAAGATTTTTGCTTCAGGTTATTGTTTCACATAGAGAATGTGTTAAATGACTACGTTAACATTTATCTCAGACAAAAGGTTTTGGTACCAAACCCATTGATTTATTTATATTAATCATGTATTTATCTCCCATTGCCCTGTAAATCATGTATTTGAGCAGTGATTTCTCTGAAACTTACATGTTATGCTGATGCTTATCTCTGAACTGTTACTTCTGTTTATAAACTGAGCTGGTGGTTTTGCTTCATACTGTTGCTCTTCATAATCAGATTAATTCAGACAAAGCTGCTTCAGAGAAGCAGTCAAAACCACTGCCAATAATAGTCATTGCCCTACTTTCCCCTATCCTCCAAACAGTAACTAGTGGATCCTGTTCCCCCAGTAGTCAGAATAGCCTCCCTGCTGTCCCTGCTGACAATGCAGTCATGACTCCAAATACTGTGACACCTTTTGTGGGAAACGCCAGGAAAAGTGCTAGTGCCAACAATGTATTATGATGTTTTCATTGCTCATTATTTTCATTTTAGCCTGTTTAAACGTGGCAGACATGTTTTCATCTCAAGACTTTTCCACCTGCTTTTTACTTTACTTTCTTCAAGATGGTTTATTGCTCACATCAGTCAAGTCTCTATACAAACCCGGCCATCAAGGTTATCTCTGATCTGATTACTTCAATTTCCAGCAGCTCATCTTGGCTTTATCTTTAGCCAGGGTACTTATATTAATTAATTGTGGGTCTTCACCCTGGATACTGAGTAAGTCTTCTGATATCTGCTGTGTTTGTTCTTATTCAGCTGGTATTGCAATATAGACCAAGAAAGAGCTTGGCATCTTAGGAGTTTTCAAAACACATTTATCAAACCTTTGAACAAGTAAACAGAAAATATACCTTTGTTGATGTTTACAAACATTTGAAACATGGATTATTGTCACTAACCGGCACTAGCTAACCTGTAATGTTAATATTATATTGTACTATTCATTACATTTTTGTTAGAAAGGGATCACTAGCTTCTTTCTATTTTAAATTGTATTTCTGCCCATGTTCTACATGTATGCATGTGCAATGTTTCGATGGATAGGGGCTGTGGCCCCTTTTGTACTAATTTGGAAGCCAGAGCTTGTCAATTGGTGTCTTCTTCCAGGGTACAACACCTTATTTCAGGAGACATGGGTTCTCATGGAATCTGGAGTTCACTGTTTCTGCTTGATTGGTTCCCGCACACCCTGAGCATCTGCCTGCCTTTGCTCTCTTCCCAGAAGGGGAAGTGATTCAGGAAGCTGAGAAAGTTGGAAGAATTTGAGAACACTCTTTAGGATTATAGGAGAAGTATCAGGTGTTGGGGAAGAGGATTCGTTCTCTGGGGGAGGTGTCTGAAGGCTATGTAAGGAGCTCCAGAAAGGCAATTGTCATTAGTCAGTATCTCTCCTGTGTCGGGTAATACAGCTGCTCTAGGGTTACTCATACTTCTCTCTCTCTTTTTAATTTATTGATTTTTTTATATTAATCACAGGTTATTTACTTTGTATCACAGCTGTAGCCCCCTCCCTCCAATTTACTCTCCCTCCCTCATCTTCTCCCTGCCCCTTTCCAAGTCCACTAATAGGGGAGGACCTCCTCCCCTTCCATCTACCCTAGCTTATCAAGTCTCTTTAGGCCTGGCTGCAATGTCTTCTTCTGTGGCCTAGCAAGGCTGCTTCTCCCTTGTAGGATAAAACAAGTAACAGGACAGGAGCCTACAGCCCAGGGCCTCTAAAAGACTCTACCTAGCAGAGTATCAAAGCAGATATTAAGACTCATAACCAAACCTTCGACAAAGTGCAGGGAATCATATGAAAGAAGGGGGAGTTAGTAAGACCTGGAAAGTACAGGAGCACCAAAAGGACCAAATATATCAGGGCATGTGGGTCTTTCATGAGACTGTTTCTCCATCCAAGGACCATGTATGGATATAACCTAGAACCCCTGCTCAGATATAGCCCATGGTAGCTCAGTGTCCAAATGCGTTCTCTAATAAGGGGAACAGGGACTATCCCTGACATGAACTCTTGCTTTTCTTAAGTAAGCCCCTTACCTGTGTTCTGAAAGTAACCCTATTAGTTCAGTGAGCAAGCCCGGGGTTATACCATTCCATTTGTCTGTCTCCACTGCCCTATCTGGAAGGAAAAGATATATGTTCACCTCTGCAGGCAAAATGACAAAAGAGTACTTCCCCATGTTCTAGTAGAATGGCATAGTCTGTGTGTGTATGTGTATGTGTGTGTGTTTGGGGGGGGGACCTAGTTTTGACCTGCTTTATAATTTCATGGAAATATGTTACATAATCTTATTATGGGATCAAACCTTTGAAACCACATACAACTTAAATACAAAGAATAGAGTGACTGTATTTATTGCCCTATGGTTACTATGCAGGGAATTTACCCATAGTTGTGGCTTAAAAAATGATGTGGTGTTGCTGACTTTCTCTTTTTGAATGAACAAACATGCCTAGAATAAATGAGATCAAATAATAATTAGTATGTTAGTCGGGAAAGCGCTAGTGCAAAGGAAAAATGGTCTTGTCTATTTGTCTGTTCTGGCTATATATTACTATTTCTTGAGTGTTTCTGAAAACATGTTTCTGGTGTGTTAAGTTCATGCTTCTTTCACAAACAGAGAAATGTGTCATAGTAGGTCTCCAGCAGGTCTCAAGCAGATATCCTTTTGATAGTTTTCCAAAGAACTTCACGTACAACTCATTTCCTGAAAAATAGATGGATAGAGAACAGTGCCTTGAGGCCTTTCTGTCTAATGTTTTTTACTGATCCATCTACATTGAGTTACACCAAGGGTTTACTATACATTAGGAACAAGCCCATGCATTTCATACATTAGTTGATAAAAAATTTATCAGAAAAGCAGAAAACATTACTGAAAAAGTATATGCCACTGCTCTATCATCCCCCAAAAAATAATACTGGCCATTTATTTATTTTAATCCATAGTCTTAAAAATTTTGATATCAAGTTAATAGTATGCTTCATTCTTTATTTAAGGCATATATTAAACATGATAAAAATGGGTCAGTACTTGTAACCCATCAAAAGAGACTACAGCCAAGCTTTCTCCAAATTGTGAGCCTAGTGCATCAAAAACCTCGTGTCCTTCAGCTCAGTGCTGGCTCTTTGATCACCTTGAGCCTCGCCAAGCCACAGAGAAAGACAATGCAGCCAGTCCTGATGAAACCTGATAGGCTAGGGTCCGAAGAAAGGGGAGCAAAACCTTCCCTATCAGTGGACTTACAGAGGACCATGGGAGGAGATGACAGAGGGAGAGTGGGATAGGGAAAGAATAAGGGAATAAAAAATAAAAATTGAGACATCTTCCCAAACAGAATACCAACAGCACAGGCTCTAAGAGCAACAATCAATAAATGGAACTTCATGAAACTGAAAAACTTCTGTAAAGCAAAGGACACCATCATCAAAACAAAGCGACTGCCTACAGATTGGAAAAGAATCTTCACCAACACTTTATCTGAAAGAGGGCTAATATCCAGTATATATAAAGAACTAAAGAAGCTGAAAAGCAACAAACCAAGTAATCCAATTTAAAAAATGGGGAACAGTGCTAAACAGAGAACTCTCTGTAGAGGCATATTGAATGGCAGAGAAACACTTAAAGAAATGCTCAACCTCTTTAGCTCTCAGGGAAATGCAAATCAAAACGACCTTGAGATTTCAGAATGGCCAAGATGAAAAACTCAAGTGACAACACATTCTTGAGAGGTTGTGGAGAAAGGGGAACCCTCCTCCACTGCTGGTGGGGATGTAAACTTGTACAACCACTTTGGAAATCAATCTGGCGCTTTCTCAGACAATTAGGAATAGTGCTTCCTCAAGATCCAGCCATACTACTCCTAGGCATATATCCAAAAGAGGCTCAAGTACACAATAAGGACATTTGCTCAACCATGTTTGTAGCAGCTTTATTTGTAATAGCCAGAAGCTGGAAACAACCCAAATGCCCCATCAACTGAAGAATAGATATAAAAATTGTGGTACATCTACACAATGGAATATTACTCAGCAATGAAAAATAAGAAAATCATGAAATTTGCAGGTAAATGGTGAGAACTGGAAAGGATCATCCTGAGTAAGCTGTCCCAGAAGCAGAAAGACACACACGGTATATACTCACTCATATAGACATATAATATAGGATAAACCTACTAAAATCTGTACATCTAAAGAAACTAATCAAGAGGGAGGACTCTGACTAAAATGCTCAATCCCCATCCTGAAAGGCAAAGAGGATGGACATCAGAAGAAGAAGAAAACAGGAAACAAGTTAAGAACCTGCCACAGAGGGCCTCTGAAAGGCTCTGCCCTGCAGACTATCAAAGCAGATGCTGAGACTTATGGCCAACTGTTGGGCAGAGTGCATGAAATCTTATGAAAGAAGGGGGAAGTAGTAAGATCTGGAGAGGACAGGAACCCCACAAGGAGAGCAACAGAACCAGAAAATTAGAACACAGGGGTCTTCCCAGAGATTCATACTCCAACCAAGTACCATGCACGGAGATAACCTAGAACCCCTGCACAGATGTAACCCATGGCAGTTTAGTGTCCCAGTGGGTTCCATAGTAATGGGAAGAGGGACTGCCTCTGACATAAACTGATTGGCCTGCTCTTTGATCACCTCCCCCTGAGGGGGGGAGCAGCCTTAACCAGGCCACAGAAGATGACAATGCAGCCACTCCTGACAAGATCTGGTAAACTAAGATCAGAAGGAAGGAGAGGGGGACCTCCCTTCTCAGAGGACTTGGGAAGGGGTATTCTTGAAGAAGGGGGAGAGAAGGTGGGATTAGGAGGGGAGGACGGAAGGGTTTATGGGGGGGGATACAAAGTGAATACATTGTAATTAATAAAATTAAAAAATAAATTAAAAAAGGAGGACTCTGGCTAAGATGCTCAACCCCATTCAGAAAGGCAAAAAAGACAGACATTGGAGGAGGGAGAAAACAGGGGACAGGACAGGAGCCTACCACAGAGGGCCTCTGAAAGGCTCTACCTTGCAGGGTATCAGAGCAGATGCTGAGATTCACTGTCAAACTTTGGGCAGAGTACAAATAATCTTATGAAGGAAGGGGGAAATAGAAAAGACCTGGAGGGGACTGGAGCTCCACAAGGAGAGCAACAGAACCAAAAAAATCTGGGCACAGGGTCTTTTCTGAGACTGATACTCCAACCAAGGACCATGTATGTCATGTCGATTACCTAGAACCCCTGTTCAGATGTAGCCCATGGCCCCTCAGTGTCCAAATGGGTTCCCTAGTAATGGGAGCAGGGACTGTCTCTGACATGAACTCAGTGGCTGGCTCTTTGATCACCTCCCCCTGAGCAGGGAGCAGCCTTATCAAGCCACTGAGGATGACAATGCAGGCAGTTCTGATGAGACTTGGGTCATCAGGGTTAAAAGGAAGGGGAGGAGGACCTCCTCTATCAATGGGCTGGAGGAGGGGCATGGGAGGAGAAGAGGAAGAAAGGGTGGTATTGGGAGGGGACAAGGGAAGGAGTTACAGCTGGGATACAAAGTAAATAAATTGTAATTAATTTAAAAATAAATATTTTTTAAAAGGTGTAAAAATAAAAATAAAAATTAAGAAACAACAAACCATGTCCTGTGTCTAAAGGAATCTTTTTAACATTCATTTATTTTTATATTAATTATAGTTTATTCACTTTGTATCCCAGTTGTAGCCTCCTCCTTTGTCCCCTTATCCTAGGGGTGGTATAGCTGTATCTTGAGTTAGCACTATTCCTAATTGTCTGAGAAAGCGCCAGATTGATTTCCAAAGTGGTTGTACAAGTTTACATTTCCTTTCTTCACATCCTCACCAACATGTGTTGTCCCTTGAGTTTTTGATCCTAGCCATTCAGATAGGTATAAGTTAAAATGTTAGGGTTGTTTTGATTTGCATTTCCTAATGACTAAGGATGTTGAGCATTTCTTTAAGTGTTTCTCTGCCATTCAATATTCCTGTAATGATAATTTAAGAGAAGGAGAGAGATTTCACTTTTGGACCAAGCAAAGGTTCATCAGTGGTTTTAAAATTTTGTGTGTACTGCAGGATTTAAGCATAAACATTCCCATTCCCATAATCAACAGTTCTCTCAGCTTAGTCCTTTGTGTTTTTTTTTCTGTCCTCCCTATGTTGTTGCTCTGGTTCAGACATATCCATAGGTTAACAGCCATCTAAGCCTTAGTCTTTCTTTCATAAGAGTCACCTTACAAACAGAACTTTATGTCTACAAGAAATACCTCTGAGTTCGAAATGTGTTCATTGTCAAAATCATCCCCAAAAGAAAAGAGGTAAAAAAAAAATAAGAAGAAAAGGATCATACTCATTACTAGTGTTTACAAAATAACCAAGTGGTTAATCCTGGTGCACACAGCTTTCTACAGTCTGGTCCAGTATAGATGAATAGAATTACAAATCTTTCTCTCTGTCAACCTCCTTGACTCTCTCTCCCTGTTTATCTATCTTTCAGTCTCTGCCTACCTCCCTCCCTCTCTCACCTCTCTTTCTTTCATACTTAGTGGAAATATTAGGGCTAGAAACATGCCTATACACATTAGACAAGCAATCCACCACTGAACCACATGCTCTGCCCTCCTCTGTTGTCTTTGAAACAAGAATGAGTTTTATTTAATGAAAAAGACACAAATAATGGAGGCATTTCAACCATTTATGTAGATTTCATGACATTGGAACTAAAACATAAATTAAACTCACAATCTTTGTACAGTATTTACATTTTCTTATTTCCTGAACCAATTATGTAAATGGGTAATTACTTCTCTACTTGTAATCCTCACATCTTTTAAATTGACCCCGTAGCTTAAATAGTTATGAAAATCCCCATGCATAAACAAGAATACATTATTTTATGTGGAATCTGCAATGCGTGGAAATCAAGGTCACAGTAGAAAGTAATGCTTAGTCTCCTAACTCATTAATTTAGAAATAGTTTAGTTTGCTTAAATTTATAAAACGGAAATGAATGTATCTGAGTAAACAATATGTATAAATAAGATGATTAAAATTTGCAGCAGTAACTAAAAATAATTATTTTTGTTGTGGGGCACAGTTTTGTGCAGTTAATAAGAAATAATTTAATTGTAATTTAATTATAAATAAATCAGTTGGCTTCCAGGTATTTAAAAGTACTATCAATGCATAATTCTCTTTTACATAAAGTATTACAGCTCCCACACCTGTAAAATATAAAAACAAAGGGAAGGGAAGAAAGAGACAAACTACTCAAATTAGGGATCAAAACTAAATGTTTTGAGAGTTTTAGGCGAATAACTGTTTTGCTTAGCCTTTCTAAAGAGTAAATAGTTTTGGCAAGGCCAGAACCTGGAATCCTTTTTCTTTCACTTGTTCACCCACAGTACTTTTGGTCAATGTGTTTTCAGAGCTTTTGTTCCTAAACAAGTGGATTCAAACACTTTCAGCTCAACAGGGGTTCAGAGCTTGGGATTATTTTCTATTTTCTACCCAAAGCAGTTAGACAGTCAACAACAGAAGCACAAATGGAGTCCAATAATGTCGCCCTTTCTCTCCATTGCAGTCAACTTTGTTGCACTTAGTGGGGGGCCTCAGATACACGTGCTCCTGCCTGCGCATAAGCATAGAGCCTCCACTTCACGCATCCTGCTTTCTGCTCTGTGCTCCCAATGATGCACATGACAGAGCCAAAGTCTGAAGATGAAAGAAGAGGTCCAGTTAACCTTGTAAGCAGGCTTAAAACAATAGGGCAGGATTATGGGGTTCCTAGTTTGCAGAATTGGTCTACAGTGAAGAACAGGATGCCTAACTGGATGTAGCCTCATGACCTTAGAGATATTTACTCTCATGGGGAGAAGGGGGGTCAAACAAAGACCACAGGAAAGCATGTCTTGCCAACACACAAAGCCCAAAACAAGGCTGCCTTGGATTTTTAGGTCCCCAATGAAGACTGAGGGGATGTTACTAGTATGAAAAGGTAGTTGCTGGTTTTTTTTTTTTTTTTTTTTATCATTTATTTCAATTTATCCAATTTGTATCCTGGCTGTGGCCCCCTCCCTTGTCTCATCCCATCCCCTCCCTCTCTTCCTCTTTTCCCCCTATGTCCCTCCCCTAGTCCACAATAAGGGAGGTCATCCTCCCCTTTGGGAGGCTATTTGACCATAGCCTATCAGTTCTCATCAAGACTTCACTGTCTTCCTCTGTGGACTGGCAAGGCTGCAACGCCCCCCATCCCCCATGGAGAGGTGACCAGAGAGCCTGTCACTGAGATCTTTAATTGTAACCATGCTTCAGGAGGAAGGAGAAAAAGGGAAGCAGAATCATATGGGTTATAAGATACATTCAAACTCACTTTTTAACTGACTTTTTTTTTCTCCTCCAGTCCTGTTCATTCCTCATTAGAAAACATTCTTCTTTCTTGTATGAAAATGTCCAAAAGTTTTCTTAAAAATCCAACTGCAGACATTAAATCTTCTCTAAGAGCAGAAATATGTTTAGATACCACTTTTGTATCTGTTTAATGTAATGTTCCCATGTAAAATAACATAATATGCAGTTTATTACAAAATAACTTTTTCTGAGACAGGGTTTTTCTGTGTAACAGAGCCCTAGATGTCCTGGACTAGCGTTGTATACCAGGCTGGCCTCAGACCCACAGAGATCTGCCTGCCTCTGCCTCCCAAACACTGGGATTAAAGGCGTGGGTTACCACTCCAGGCTACAGTATATCTTTATTAAGCTTTTGGAACACAGTTCATTGATTCTTTGCCTCAAACCAAGAATAGCACTTGTTGTATACAAGGGACAGAACTAATTACTGATAAATTGAAAATACATTTTGATTTTTTCACAGTACTCTGCTATTCTGTTCCTCTTTTTGAAAAGGCTGTGTTTATCAACTTCTTTAAGGGAAACAGTCTATAAGGTGGCCTTTCTGACACAGATCATTACTTCACTATATTAAATTTTTATATGAATGGAGCTTTAGAAGATAATACAGAGTTTTGGCCATGCAATCTCATTCCCACAACAAAACATTTCTGATGTGCGACAAAAGCACATCAGAATGTGGTAATGTGCAAACAAATGTGTGTGGCCACGTCCCAACACAAGTTCACTTAGGAGAACAGATTGCAGGACATTGTAGCCATATCTATACTAGCTTTTCTCATACACAGTTAAAAGGCAGAGTGAATGTGATGCCTGAAGGTACCCATTTATGTCTTTGATGGCTTTCTATGTTATACATCTAGAATAATGAAGGTTATTGTTCCCTTTAAGGAGATCTGAGAAAATAACTATTACTATTTCTTTTTGTAAGCTTCAGGTGACCAGCCCTGGTTAAACAAAAGACATATGTAGAGGTAAAACTCCATTCGTGGATAAGCCAAGGACCATATTACATTTTATCATATGTTATCATTTTTATATTGATTTTGTTTCACGCAATTCTCTTTATTTAGCTCTTCCTTTGTCACTGAAGTTATTTTATTTATATAACTTGAAATCTCATGTTTACCACTAGTAATTACTTTTGCATGTATTATCAAAAAAATTTCCGTTTGGTGTACAAATGATAAAAATAGTGTATTTTTGTAACCTTTAACTTATGAACTTGAAACTTAATACAAACAGCTCTACCTCATTAATTGAAAAGAGAAAAGGAAAGAAAACATTCTTGTTAATTTTTATGTCTGAGAGAAATCTTTAACTAGAATTTTTCAGGTGGCTCATATGTAACTTTCTAGTATGCAATAGTTAAACCAAATTTTTCAGATATTACTCTCTCAGCTTATTTGTCCTACTAGAAATTCTGTTTCTCCATTCAAAAGAAAATATCCAGAAGATAACTGCTTTTGATATTTGTTTCTGCAACCAAGTTGGTTCAAACCATGTTCTTTCTTGTGTATTATATCAGTAAATTTTGAATTCAGTTTAGCTTCTTTTGTCTTTGTAAATTCACTCTCAATGAGCTAGAGAACGCTACTTAAAACATGAAACTGTGGGGCTGGGAAGATGACGTAGGGGCAGAAGTACTCTGTGAAAACAGGAAGCCCTGAGTTCAGTCTCCCTACATCTAAATTTAAAAGAATGGTGAGGGAGGGGACCACAGCCAGGACACAAAGTGAATAGATTCTAATAAATAATAATTAAAGTTAAAAAAAATAAAGAAAAAGAATGGGAATGAGTAACATTAAAACATACTCTATGCATATATAAAATCTCAAGCATATTCTTATATACATATATATGTATATATGTGTGTGTGTGCGTGTGTGAGAGAGAGAGGAAGAGAGAGTCACAGATGTTTTCCACTGTTTTAAACCCAAAGTGTAAATACCCCCAGAGGACTGAAGTTGGGGAGGAGATCTAGGCTCACACAGATTGTGGCCAGTCTGTTCTGATCTGGAGACTAAACACAGAACATCTGGCAATGAAGCTGTGCTCCTATCACATGATCTGTGTTTTTAAATTTAGATTCATGTGCTGTTTGTTTTAGTGCTGTGACTTTTAAAATCTCACACTATCAAATAGCCTCTATCCAAATTCTGACATGAATTAGTTTTAGGATTCCTACATCTATATTCTAATAGTCATATTAAGCTCTATGAAATGGCATTCACTTACATTTACACACACACACATATATTTTTATACATCTATATATTCTATATTCAGTCTTTCATCTGTGAAAGACAGTCCATGTTATAAACCCTATCTCTCATGTCTTATTTAAAAGAACCAAATGATCAACTACTTATGACAATTTGTGTCTTTAAAAATTTCAGACGCATACACAGTGTAACTTTGTCATATTCACCTCATGCTTTCACACTCTAGCTCTCCCAGATCCCTCCCAACTTCATAACCTATCTTTTAAAAATAAGCACTTAGTCCAGCTAATGTTGTTTATATGTGTATGCGTATAGAGTCACCTACCGGGGCGTGGGCAAGCCTACCAAAAACTACTCCTCCAAAGAAAAGGAACTCTCCCTTCCTATGCATCCATCAACTGCCATTAGCTCCACGTTGGGCAGAGGAGGGATATGGGAGCTCCTTTCCATCCATATCGAAAGTTTTCATCCGCTTAATGTTCTGTATGTAGCCACAGATTCTGTATACTTGTATGTTTAATAGTCATGCCATGTTCAGGGACCAGAATTTCATACCAGATGCCTTTATATCATATTACACATACTTAAACATCCATGTTCACTAAAGACTTATTCACAATATCTAGGAAATGAAACCAGACAAAATATTATCAAATTAGAGATGGATAATGAAAATAAGGTCCATGTGGAAAATAGAATACTACTCAGCAGTAAAGAAAACAGAAATTATGAAATTTGTGTGTAAGTGGATGGAGCTAGAATCAGTTATGCAGAGCAATGCCATCAAAACCCAAAGAGAAAACCATGGCATTTTCTATTTTTTATGTTAGGGCTAGTTTTAAATTGCTGAACTGTCTTCGGCACATATAGAAGCTGTACAACCGAAAATAAACCAGTGTACTGCTATGCAGAGGGAGAACAGTATTGAATACCGGGAGCAAAAAGAAGCAGCAGGTAATGGAATGATAGTTTTGAGAAACAAAGTGATGGAGAAGGGCTAACCAAAATGAAGTATATATATATATATGTATATATATATATATATATATATTTACAAAGCTACATGGAGAACTATGATCTTATATCCCAAATACAAATACTGAAAGGTAATAGTAGAATCTACATGATATAAAAGGATGGGGGTGGGGAACAAAATGTTTAAGTGAGGTGGATACCAGATCATGAGGGAAAGGCGGGGGTCTGCTGTGTTAATTAAAACTAAGGCTACATGAAGAAGCCTTTTGAAACCCCTCGAGTTTATAAACATGCACACACAAATTTTAAAGGGGTTTGACAAGAAATATTCCACATGGTTTAACAGTGCTGTTATCAGAGCACAGGGGTCATTAAATGAAAACCTCAACACATAAGAGCATACTTTCAAAAATGAGAAATGAGCATGCTACTAGGGTTGAATACAAAAAAAGAACCTCTGTGCATTACTTATCAATAAAATATTTGGGTGCATCTGTGATGCATAGCTGGAGTAAACCTGGCTTATGGGCTTCAGATTTCAGGATGTCCCACAGGAATTTTACAACTCTAAGTGTCGTGGTTAGTCTCTACTTTCAATGTGACGAGACATAAAACCACACAGGAGATGGATCTGTATGTATGTATGCAAGGTCCTATGTTGAGTAGGTTTAATATAAGGTAGGGCGATCCGCACGTGGAGGATGGAATTATTGCTACTGGTGGGATCCTGAACTGGAGAAAAGAATGAAATGTCCTGAACACAAGCATTCATTACGCTCTGCTTATCAACTGTGGAAGCAACTAGACCAATTGTCTCAAGCTCCTGATTCTATGATCTGCTTAACTTCAAACTGTGAGGGAAAATAAATTCTTCCTTAGGTTGCTTTGCTAATTCATTTTTTTTTTATTACCAGAAATTGGGAAATTAATGAGGACAGAAAAGGAAAGGTTTTGTGCTCTGCTCTTCTAGATAAGGAGACATTATAGGAGAAAGCTTGTGCTGTTTTTCTCCTCCATCCTGTTCTAAGAGTCTAGGAACATATCGTAAGTACCTGTGTTAGGGATAGGATTCAAAGCTTTTTAGCTTCAGGGACTTGTGTAAGATCTTTCCCTATCAAGATTTTCAGAACCTTTGGTAGGTCCTCTTCTTCACCAATGACATCTTTTATCCAGAACTACTTTTAGATCTTTCTGAAAGAAGTCACTCTACCTAAACATCTTTTTCAATTTTAGGTTTTGGTCTGACACCCTTCATGGAGTTGAAATTGTATAAAAAGTTCTTTCATGGGACTCAGCATGTGTCTCTGAACACTCAGCTTGAAACTGTGGGTTACCTCTTCTCAGTCCTACACCCAAACATAGACTCTGTGGGCAAAGAGCAGGAAAGACTTCCAGAAATCCAGCCCAAATGAACAAAAAGGTCAGTTATTATGTTGAAAACATTCCCCTTCTCCCCTAACCAAAATATTCAGCACCACTTCTATGAGCACAAAACTTGTTTTTTTTTCATATCAGAATTCAAATGTGAGCATGTTTCAGTCCATGATAAACATATACTAACTGTCAGACACCGAGAGAAACAAAAAGCTGGAAAAGGAATGAAAGAAAGCCCATACATTATGAGCAGATATAACACAGCCACTCCAGTGGCTCATTGCCTATACATTATATTTTGGTTTACCTACCTACCTGGCTTATTTAAAAACCACCTTCTATGCACATTTTATATATCATTTATATTTTAGAATCTTATTAATTTAAATACATTCAAATTCCTATTCTATGTTCCCTTAACAGACTGGCAAGGAACATACACAGTAGATACATATAAAAATGTGTGTGTATGTATGTGTGATTTGTCAGTGTGTGTTCCAATTACAGTTCCTACAAAAAAAATCTATTCATCTTCTTCATGGGCTCTTGGTAATTTTCACCCTATCCAACCTATCCATATGTTTCATTTGTATTGCTCTCCTTGTATAACTGACTTTATTATTATTAGTTTTGTGCATGCACTGCATTCATGCCGATCATTCTCATTCCTTACCTCCCTACACTTTCCACAATCCACCCTCTCCATAGGTCTCTCTCACAGATGCACTGCCTAGCTTGTTTTGTTTTGCTTTGTTCTTTGACCCATTGCAATTAACAGGCATTAGTCTGACCATAGCTTTTGAACTCTTTGTTGGAGCCTGGTAAGTACAGAAGGCTACACCACTAAAAATGGTGACTTTCTTTCTCTAAGACATTGTGACTACCCTATAGATCAAGATAAAGGATTGAGCCCCAAAGCCCACCCCTTTCTTGTTTGACTGTAAACAAGGACACTTCTCTTGTGGACCTACTGTACAAACTACAGTTGAGAGTTAGTGATAGCAAAGGCTGTATCAACCTTAGATAACGACATTTCAAAGCCCTATCTGGTTCTTATTTACTTTCTAACCTTTATTTGGTAGTATTCCCTGAGCCGTAGGGAAGGTAGTGTAAGTGGACTGTCTAGACTGGTCCACAACCATCACTTACTTACTGAATTTTAGATAGGTACTATTTTATGTATTATGTGTAAATAACCAATGGCAAAGGCCCTCTGATTGGATTCAAATGTCATTCCATTAGGGGAGATATAATACATGATATTCTGAGCCTGGGTAACAACCTTGATCTGGGAAGGGAATAGACTCACAGTGGGAGCTTATTTCTGTTATCTAACTAAACTGATATAGAAGAAGAGTTACTTGTAAACAGCTGAGCTGATAAAAGTGGTTGCTTGGCATAACCAGAGAGGCCTACCCTCCTGATGAACAGTGGTGAACTGGCTGTCCTGTCTAACTTTCAGTGTAGCCACTCAGCAACAGTAGAATGAAGGTATGAATCATCCCACTGCTTATTATATAAACAATCTGTGCAGCCTGTTCCTTGCTTACATAATAGCTAGCTTATTTACGCAATTAAGCTGATAGCTTAACAATTTCTAATATTATATTTAACATTTGTTTTCACTTTTTAGGTGTAACATACTATTCAGAAGTCTTGACAAATTTTATTCCTTTAATCCCCCCCAAAAACCATCATAAGTTCTATGACTATGCCAATTTTTAAAAAGAAAGGGTAGGTACAGAATACTATAAGTGTATGAGGCAAAGAAAAATATTTGAACACAAAAATATCTCAAGAACCAACATCCAGAACTATTTATTTATTTTTAAATCACTTTATGATGCACTAATCTTGTACAGTTGTCAGAAAGCACTTCAAAGAAAATGCTCTTGTAAACAAACTATTCATGACTAGAAAGAATCAAAAGAAGTCCAATTCTGAAAACATGTCCACCCACACGAAGCATCAAACTCAAATCCAGCCAGGGAAGTTATTGTGTTTATTAAGCTAGTCTCATTATCTGTCGTTTATTATTTTTCTTGCTGCTTATCATCACCTTCCCCTTAATCTTCAGATGGCAATTTAAAAGATGGCTCTTGTCACATCTGCAACAGTGATTTACTAAGTAAAGGACAGTACATCTTCAGCTTCAATGCTTTTATTTTAGAACGTATTCAATTTTTCTAAAAGCTGTGTGTGTTCAAAATGAAAAGTAATTATTCTTTTAGTAAGTTGGTACACAGCTAAGCATCCCAGGGCCTTGGTACAATAAAGCATAACGGGTAAATCTTCGGACCACTTTTGACCCACATCTTAACAGTTTCCAATGCACAAAGAGATACTTTTATATTTGAAACATGTAAAATTATTTACCGTTGCCATCAGGTTGCTGGTTGGAGATTTAACTATATGACATGTGGTAAAGAAAGTAGCTTCAGAGGTATAATAGAATATTTACAGTGTATAACTGCTACTAAGAAAACTATTGCACCTCAGAAAAATCTTAATAGTTAATTAAATCAAAGTATAATACCATGATTGTGAAATGTTCAATTGGCCATTTGTATGAAATATGTAAGTATTTAAAGAGACTAAACACATTTGTAATGACTTTCGATTAGCTACAAATATGAATGATTCAGCCATCCATCATGAAAATGTTGCTTTATAATATTTATAAAACTGGCAGTGTCAGAGAAACCCAGAATTCTTATAAAATGCAGGACAAGCTAATTAACTGCGTAGTGGTGATCACTATCAGACAGCATATATGCATCTCAAGTCATTAAAGGTTTGATTATTTTGGTTTTAATTATTTTGGCTGTGGTAAAAAAGTTTTATTTTAATTGATTAAATTTATTCTTTGGTGTGCCCCTAAGAATCATAGGAGAAGTGTTACATTAAAGAAAATGCAGACTTACAATTTAAAATACAGTTCGCTATTGCCTTCTAAATGTTTACACAATTCTCATCCACTTCCATATACAAGGCACGGATGTACATACATGCACAGTTTTTTGTATGAGTTCATGTATAATTTTCTGTTTTGAACCTTTATATTTATTCTAAATATATAAAATGTTATGTACATTTAATGTATAAATATTGATGGGAGATTATCTGGGAGATAAATATGTGCATGTATTTACATGTAGAGCATTTGCCATTAATCAAGGTTATGAATATATTCATTGACTTTTCATGCTACCCCCTTTATTGTGTTTTGGTGTTAAAATTTTAGGGAAAGATCAAGATAAAGGTAATATGAAACAGGAAACTGGGGAGTAGGGCAACAAGTGGAGAGGGAACGGAGAGGAGAAGAACAGAGAGACAAACAACAGCAAGGCTCTTTGAAAAAGCCTTAAGAAATCTTATGTTTGTCTAAATTCATTAACAATTATCTGGCATTAGGGCTGACAATGCTTTCCATAAGAACCAAGGACTAACACAACCTTGCTACCAAGACTGAGAAATGTTTAGAACGGTTCTTTAGGGTAGTCTAAGTGACCTCTCAGACAGTAGAGCCTATAGCTGCTGTCCTTGCTTGTCACTCAGGAGTATGGGTTTGTCCCTATTGCTGGACACACCAGATACCTTGGACACAGAAATCAGATTATTCTGGCAGGATCTAGTGTAAAATCTTCTTTCATAGGGCTTATCTTCCAAAATATCCTATGCAAGATTCCAAGTAATGGGAGCAATTCACAGTTCTGCACAGCTGCAACACCTATGAACTCTGCAACAAGGACCAACGTGGAAAGATACCTACAAAGGTGCATCAAGTGGCAATCAGATACTGATGGTATCCAGCAGCTATTTAAATGGACTTTAAAAATTCCTAACTATCTTATATGCTAGTGACTCAAAGTCCAGCATATTTTCATTGACAGCCAAGTTGAGCGATTTGCCATAGGGTATCAATTTGCTCCTGCACGAGGTCAATCCTCTGATTGAACACCATCAAGCTTCCTTTTAGTTGAGCATTAATTCCTTTATGTACAACTAAGGCATGAGCTACATTGGCTAAATGATTATTCAGGGTCTGAGCAGTCTGCCCAGTATGACTCATGGCTAATGTCCTGGTGGTAGCTCCAACAGCCGCCAATGAGATGGTAGTAACAATAGTGGCTGTAGTTCCAAGATCCCTTTTCTGTCTGAAGAGTCATAGCGTGAGGGGCATCAACGGGCATAGGCACCCAGTGAGGCATGCGAGTGAATGAATTTTTCCTGTGCTGCAAATCTGTCTAAACAATTGTCGAGCTATATTTTAGGTAATTGGACTGGAGAATTCGATACTATGATGGAGCAGCTGAGAGTGGCCATTGTCACAGTAAATTCTACCAGAGTGGACGCAGGACTAGCCACAGGATTATCATCATGGATTGCTGCAGCCATGAATCATCTGAAGGAATGGGCGGGCATGGGAGCGTTAGCAGGCCTTCTGGTGTTGGTCTCCTTGGTTTGCCTGTGGTATATATGCAAGATTAGAGTCTCTCAACAGTGTGATGCAGCCATGATCATTCAGGCCTTTACAGCCATTGAAGCAGGACATTCTCCCCAAGCATGGTTGGATACCATAAAAAGCTAAAATGTTACGCTCAGGATGCGAGGCTAAGCACTGCACTCAGGGTCAGCTGCTTTGGACCCAGAGAAGAGCATGTCTGATTTCATGCGGGTTGATACCCCAGGTCCCGCCTCTGAGAAAAAGGTATTGGACGGGTCTGATGCTCTTTGGGTGGATGACACCTAAATGAACATCTGTACAAAGTCCCAATTTATTTCTAATATCAGAGATCAGACCTCTACTCTTGCCTGATGCGTCTAAAACAAAAAGGGGGAACTGTAGAGAGCTGCGGAATGCTGTGCCTTAAAGATGGAGCTGGTATCCGCCTTCCACCTTCCCAATGTTGAGTGCTCTCTGTCACGAACAATTCCACATTTGGCTAAGGCTGAGGATCTGGCTTGCTTCCATGTATGTGGACCTATCTGCATTGCCCACGTGGCACGCCTGGGTTGGCTACCCAGAGGCTATTTAAGCTGTGGGCTGGCTTTCCCCAGGGTCAGATGATTGTTCAAGGTTCCTGAATAAACTGCATTGAAAAAAATAAATAAATAAAAGTTAAAAAAAAATTCCTAAGTAGAACCCCTGTACAGATGTAGCCCATGGCAGCTCAGTGTTCGAATGGATTCCCTAGTGAGGGGAACAGGGACTAACTCTGACAAGCACTCAGTTGCTGGCTCTTTGATCGTCTCCCCCTAATGGGGGAGCAGCCTTACTAGGCCACAGAGGAAGACAGTGTAACGAGTCCTGATGAGACCTGATAGGCTAGGGTCAGGTGGAAGGAGAAGAAGACCTTCCCTATCAGTGGACTGGGGGAGGGGCATGAGAGGAGAAGAGGGTGGGGTTGGGAGGGGAAAGAGAGGGTGCTACAGGTGGGATACAAAATGTATAAATTGAAATTACTAAAAATTAATTAATTAAAAAAGAAAACATTCCTAACTAAATTCTAAATAGCATCCTTATATCACCAATACCTATTGCTATTACTTCTCATCAAAGAAGCTTCCCATTATGACAATTGTACAAAATTCAGAGATCAATAACTCATGGGATGTCAACTCCAGTGGCTGTAACTACATCACAGATCTTTTTGCTATGGGTCAGGGAACAGTACAGACGAAGGAACTGAAAGACTCTAAGGACCCAAATGCCAGAAAGCATACTGTGAAACATTCTCTCATGGATGAGACTGCATAAACATGATCTGAACAAGGACAACATCAACAGGCATGCTCACTTGAGAGGAGTGCAGTCTAAGAGACCATACCCCTCGTACAAGAACTAAAGGACACTGATAGCTACTGAGAGAAAGTTAGCATACCCCAGAGATGAAGCCCCTAAATGACTGTTAAATATAAAGTGGCCAGTCTTGAACCACACACGCACAAACAAGAAAATGGACACATAGGGTGTATTTATATATGTGTGAGTATGATAATAACGAAAGGTCATCAATTTGAGGAGAGAGGATGGAAAGAGTGAAGAGGTAAAGACTGAATGGAGGAAGATGAGGGATACAACTGAAAATGTCTAACCTTCATTGTGAAACACTTTGTGGCTTAACTCTGATGCTGCCCTTTTCGTGATCACTGCGTAGAGCAATGGCTAGTTAGCACAACCCTAACTAGAGTTAACTAACTTTAGTTAGCAGTCTGATAACTAGTGATTAGATAGTGAATACTAAGTGAATGAGGAGCATGTGTGTATAATGGGAAGATGGGTGATTGTCACCTACATGGGGCAAAGGATACTCAGGATATCACCTTGTGACTCAAAACAATGAGTAATTGTTTATTTCTGTAATTTTCTGTTTACTAGTTTCTGCTCATCAACAGTTGACCTTGAGTAGATGTTAGAAAGCAATAAGACGGAATTGTTGTAAAATTACATCACTAAAAGAAGATAGTCTGTGGTTAGTAAACAGACTCTCTGTCATTATTTTTCTCCTGGCTTTTGATCTTTTTTCCTCGGTGTCCAGTAATGTTAACTTATTAGCTAATAATATGTATAACACTCAGACACTGTCTTGTCATCCCTCACTCAAAATCACTTAGCTGTTCCTTGATGTCATGGAACAAAATGTAAACATTCATACAAATACATAAGCCACATGATGGATCAGCATCTTTTCTGTTCCTGGCCTAAACTACTCTTTTATTCAGTATCAGCCAAAAAAAATTATATGTACTGTACTCTCTTTTGTTACTTTGAAATGGTTTAGTTTCAAGCTAATAATCTAAGAATGCAACATTCTCTTTTAACTTCTGATGGACTTTTAAAGTTTACAGTTTACCCCCACCCCCCTGGAAACATTCTGTGTCCTCTCTCTTGGTTTTAAGTTCTTTGCTACATAAAAGCTTGGTTAGCCCAATATATTGTGGCACTATTCCTTCATGCATCCTACTCTAGGATGCATACACTATCTCAAGGCCTGGTTTTGTGTTTTTGTCATCATTTTAGGTGTTCAGCACAATGCTCAATCAAAATTAAAGATGACATCATAACTATGAAATAAATAGATCACCTACTCACTGGCTTCTTATCAACCAACCAGACAGAGCTTGTAAAAAGCATTTTATGAAAGTGCTGTAGTCAATTAGTTAGAACTTACACAATTTTAAAGTTCATTGTTTGTTTATTTAAGGATGCTTTGTCAAAGAAACCAATTGACCATAAGAATACTTAGAACATGATCCTGCTTTTGCAAGGTACCTTACAAATTAGAAATTGACTGCTCTATATGCATAGCCATAACCAGGAGGAGATGAGGGAGGGGATCCATCAAGGATACAAAGTGAATAAATTGTAATTAATAATAGTAATAATAAAAGAAAAAAGAGCATAGAAGAAACTAAAAAGAAAACACTGGACTAAGTTGATTTAGGGAACAAGGGACTTGGGGAAGGGGCTGATAGGAGAGTGAAGGGAGGAGAAACTGTAGTTGGGATGTAATGGTTGAGAAAAGAATAAAAGTTAAAAACAAAACAAGTTAAAAAAATGTCTGTTTGTGAGTATCAACATCCCATGGGCTGGTCTACTAAACTGCATAAATAGGGGAAAGAAATATAGGCAACCAAGTTAGCCTCTCTTTGCTTCTTTATTGTGACTGCCACTTGAAGGTTTTGTCAGAATTTTACAGTAATGGCAGACTAACTATACACTTAAATTGTGAACTAACATAATCCTTTTTTTTTTCTTAAGTTGCTTTTGTCAAGAACAGTGATAGGAAAAAAGGGAGGGGGAGGTTAGCTTATACACCATCATATTAGGATAGAAGGAATAATTAAGCTACCATCATGTCAAATATTTTGTTACTTAGAATTTTTATTTTTCTGTGTAAGTTGTCAAAATAAACAACATTATGTTTTAAAATTTATGGTGACATTTCCTAGTTAGAGGATAGTATAAAAGAAGAGAAAGCAATGTTAGATTGGTCTTACATAGATTGGCTTTAGCACTTTAGTGCTCACAACCATTTTCCTTCCCTAAGGCTGGCCCAGTGATAGATCTGGGACACATCCTGCATAACTCTAAAAGGAGAATCATCTTTCCTAAAAGAGTTAAGTATTTGGATTAAACCAGATGCAAATTCAATGTTCTTCTTTCACAGCCCAGATTCCTTAAAATCACTACAATGTAGGAATATTCACATTTCAAGAATTCCCTCTTCCCATGCACTTTCCAGACAACTTCCCTTGCCTTGTAATTTTTCATAACTTCCTCTCATCTATCCAATGATCATCTATCTCAGTAAAATCTTTTATTAAACAAAACCTCTTCTGCTATGAGCTTAGAACAATTTCTGTTTGGTAGTAAGAGCCTAATAAATGTTTACTGAGTAAATGAATGGGATGACTATATTAATCTTAATTTAATTATAATAGTCTATTATCAACATACTACAAAATAGATAAGTTACACAGAATAAAGTATTCTAAATTAAAGCAACTCTTAAAACTCTATTCCTCCCTGGGAAGAATGCAGGGAATCTTATGAAAGGAGTGAGAAATAGTAAGATCTGGAGAGGACAGGAGGTCCACAAGAAGAGCAACAGAACCAAAAAAATTTGAACACATGAGTCTTTCCTGAGAAGTACCAACCAAGTACCATGCATGGAGATAACCTAGAACTCCTGCACAGATTTAGCCCATGGCAGTTCAGTGTCCAAGTGGGTTCCATAGTAATGGGAAGAGGGACTGCCTCTGACATAATCTGATTGGCCTGCTCTTTGATCGTCTCCCCCTGAAGGGGGAGCAGCCTTATTAGGCCACAGAGGAAGACATTGCAGCCACTCCTGATGAGACCTAACAGACTAGGATCAGAAGGAAGAAAAAGAAACCCTCACCTATCAGTGGACTTGGGGAAGGGCATTCGTGGAGAAGGGGGAAGATGGGAGGAGTTGGGAGGGGAGGGTGGATGGAACTAGAGGGGGGACACAAAGTAAATAAAGTGTAATTAAAAATAAAATTAAATTAAAATAAAAAAAAAACATGAAACATGACATGAACTCAGTGGCTGGCTCTTTGGTCACCTCCCCCCCTCCCCGAGGGGGGAGCAGCCTTACCAGGCCACAGAAGAGGACAATGTAGCCAGTCCAGATAAGACCTGATAAGCTAGGGTCAGATGTAAGGGGAGAAAGACCTCCCCTATCAGTGAACTTGGAGATGGACATGGGAGGAGATGAGAGAAGGTGAGTGAGATTGGGAGGGAATGAGGAAGGGAACTACAGATGGGATACAAAATGAATAAACTGTAATTAATACAAAAAATAGAAATTTAATTTAAAAAACCTTGAAACATGAAAAAAAAACTCCATTCCTCCTATTGAAAGAACATCAACTTTGTAAACTAGTAATATGCAAAAATATAAAAGTATTATCAATTTTGTAAAATTAATAGTATACATTTATTTTAATTTATTGTGATATTTTTTGTTATATCTTGCTTTGAAAATGTTCTCTCAAAACTTTTGTTCACAAGTTTTCCACACTTTAGTGGAAATTAATTCAATTAAGGTAACAATGAATTTTGGTGATTAAAATTATTTAAGAAAACTAATTGGATGATATTTTAAATTGCACACTTAAAACAAAGACATGTTATATTGATGTGGTATTGACCCTCAGATAATTTTCAAATTGAATCTCTTCTCTTCAATTGGCTGTTAAGGAAGAAAATTAAATGGCCTGAAAAATTTTAGAGATTGTTTTAATTATGCAATGAAGTAGTCATATAGTGGCTCCCAAGTGGTTAATTATATCAGCTAAATCATCCATAGTCCTGTATTAGTAAGAAATAGAGAATAAAATTAAGTCAGCAGAACTTGTTTGCAGTGATTATCTTCTTATGGAAATACATGTTCATGCATAGGACCGTTTGTAGAAATGCCTTGTAGGCAGGACCCGGGAATTGTTTAGTGTGATACTGCTCTCGCTATTGTAGTGAATCATCCATGGGGCAGTATATAGTGAGTGGCATGGAACTGTATCCTTATTTGTCTCCAGTCACTGTATTGTTGACAAGGAGTTAAACCCTGCACAGTGCATATTTCATAAAGTGGCCCCTAGAGCTTAGCATCATGCCATTGATAATGATTTAATTTTGCAAGGTAACTTTGTGAACATGAGTATATATATCTGTCTCTAACATATAAAATAAATCACACAAAAGACAATTAGTTTTTTGATTTCCTTAAATTATTGTTGGCTATCTACCACACACCAAGGACATTTAGCAGAAGAAAACAAAAAAAAGAAAAAAAGGCTGATTGAGATGAAAAGGACAGAAAGTGGTCACTCACACTGAGAGGAAGGAAATAGGAATATACAACCTGTATTTCTTCAGGTGGAAACACTGGATTACTAAGATATTCAGGTGGCGATACATGCAACAAAAGGAAGAGAGACAGTAATGAAGAAACTGTATGCACATTATGTAATGCCTGAATGGTGTGAGAAGTGTGTGTGTGTGTGTGTGTGTGTGTGTGTGTGTTGTGGGGGGGATGTACTATATGAAGTTAAAGTTAGAGGAAGAGTAACTACACAGTAGATCTAAGTAATGTTTATAATAATAATAAAGATTTCACTTTGTTCACATGGCTTCATTTGCATAAAGAATTAAGTAGTCATATAAATCTAAACGTCATGGTACTTTTTAGATGAAGGAGGTGATAGTCATAGAATAATTACTATAGTTTACATCAATAGTTAGAGATGGCAGAAAACAATGAATTTCTATTTCTTCTTCTGGTCCACAGTCAGATGCATTGTCCATTGCACAACTGGCCCTCCATCTATTACTTCTTTATAACTTAAAAGTCACATGAAAGAATGACACAATTACACTGACTATGGTAATTGTTTTTTCTCCTGTAATAAAGTACCAAGATGAGAAACGACTCAAGGACGGGAGGATTCATTTTGGCTTACACTTCCAGAGGAAGACTACACAATAACAGAGGAAGCATGGCATCAGGCAGGCAACCGAACAGGAAGCAGAGGGATCAGATCTTCAACTATAAACCTGGAGCACAAAGGGAGAACAGGAAATCTGCAAACCCGCAAAAAGCCTTACCCTATAATGTACAGGAATCAGAACACATAGAGCCTAAAAGAGGTTGATGTTGAAATAAACAAAGGAAAAAATATAGAAAAAGTTTTTCAAATGATAAATCACATGTAGACAAAAGTTTCTCACATGAGCAAGAAGGAAATCATACCTGCTATTGGGAATTTGACCTACTACCCGAGGCTAGTGAATCTATGGATCTTGGAAGAGAACCTTCAACCACTATCTTACTAAGACAGCATAAACCTTGACTACATCCTAAGTGTTATATATCCTTATATCTCACCCATAATAAAAGAAACTTTTCTTTGCAACAGAGAAAAAATTACAGAAAATCATAACCAATAGGGATGGAAAGAAGGAATAGTATGACGTCCTATCACAAATAATACTTTCATGACACAATTACTGTAAGACTCAGGGATTAATGTGAGGAGTCAGAAAGATTTTAATAGACAGGGGAACAGGAAATTTGCTTTGATACTGTGACTTCTAGAAATTTCAGAGAATCTATACCCATGATGTCTAGCCAACATGGCTACTTGCACATGAACAGAATAAGGATCATACCAACAGACATGCTAATGTGGGAGGGGGTAAATTCATGACACCTCAATTTTACAAAGAATTACAGACAACTAAGAAATGCTAAGAGTGCAAGAAATAGTTTTCACTAGGGAAATTGGTTATTCAATACCAAATGATCATTTAAAACCTATTTTAAAAGGCATAAGTTTCTAAAGTTCAGCAAACAACACAATAATCTAAACGCTCTGTGTCTTCCTGTGGTTGGAAGTAGAGCTTTCACTGTTACCTAGGCCATTAGAGAACAGCAGTCCTGAATGAGGCAGATGACATAAGAATTCTGAAAGACCCTTTGCCACAAGTTAGAAGCTACACATTCCTTTATAAAACAAGCTATCCTTGTTTAATAAACAGCTATTCTCCAGACACTGATTTTTTTTCATTCCTAAATGATGGCATTCTCAGCCTCCAAAAGTGTAAGAGAAAAAAATCTACTCTTTACAAATGTTCAATTTTATGGTATTATTTTTCACATTATCCAGAAAGATGACCCTGACATTTTTCCTCCTATGGTCTTTGTTTTCTATATATCTATTCCTCTACAGCACCTTAGTTTGTTTATCCAACAGAGGACAGCAAAAGAAGAAAGAATTTTGCACATGTAAATAAAATTTTAAGTTTATTGAAAGATAACATTATCCTGCTTAATTTTTAACTAAATAAGGCAAAGAGCTTCAAATAATGAACAATAAAACCGTTAAAGGTTGTTGGAAGCCCCTTGAGATGAAAATGTTTTCTTGCTAAGCTTGAAATAATAGTCTCCACTATGGGCTGGCAGAGGGTGGGGTGGAGGTCTCAATACTGTACACATAAAAGCTTTAATTCTGTCAATCATTGCTGAGCGAGGTAGCACACGTAGTCTGGATGAATATTCAGAAAGGTGACATCTTAATTATGGACTTGTCTCTGAACAGGACATCTTAATAAATTACGTCCAAACTCCTAAGCCAAGAAAACTTTGGAATAATGTGTATTATATTTACATATTAATTTTATAATAATTCATCAGTCCTTTAAAAGCAATGAAGAACCTTTTTCATCTTCTCCTAGCACTGTGCTCTAACACCTACTATGACAGAGCCATTGCTTGTTTGTCTTTCATAAAACTCTGTGAATTTCTTGAAGGTAGAAACCATGTCTCATTGATAAAATTCAGTACATTTGTGAATATTTTGTTGTAGGTTGTATAAAATAGTCAACTGCAAAAATTTTGCAAACTTGTTTCTAATGATCAGAATAAAAAACACTGTAAAATAAAATTAGAGAAATTTTATTAGAAAAATTTACAAAAATTTAATTCTCAGTAATATGTAATCTCATCAAAATATTTGTAGTTCAGATAATCTGAGATAATCTGAGTTTCCCTAATTTCACCATAACTTTAAAGACTCTTATTTTTTTAAAAATATATTTTTTATTAATTACAGTTTTTTTTACTTTGTATCCCAGCTGTAGCCCCCTCCCTCCTCTTCTCCCTACCCCACCCTTCCTCTTTCATCTACTCCCATGCCCCTCACCAAGTCCACTGATAGGGGAGGTCTTCCTCCCCTTCCCTCTGACCCTAGCCTATCAGGTCTCATCAGGACTAGCTGCATTGTCTTCCTCTGGTAGGACTGGTCCCCTAACAGAGGGAGGTGATCAAAGAGCCAGCCACTGAGTTCATGCCATAGAGAGTCCATGTTCCCATTACTAGGGTCCCCACTTAGGGATTAAGCTGCCATGGGCTACATCTGTGCAAGGGTTCTAGGTTATCTCCTTGCATAGTCTTTGGTTGGAGTATCAGTCTCAGAAAAGACTCCTGTGCTCAGATATTTTGGTTCTGTTGCTCTTTTTGTGGAGCTCCTGTCCCCTCCAGGTCTTTCTCTCTCCCCTTTCTTTCATAAGGTTCCCTGAACTCTGCCCAAAGTTTGGCTATGAATTTCAGCATCTGCTTTGATACACCTTGCTGGGTAGAGTTTTTTGAAGGCCCTATGATAGGCTCCTGTCCTGTTGCCTTCCTCTTCAAATGCCCATCACTCAACTGAGGAATGAATACAGAAATTGTGGTACAATTACACAATGGAATACTACTCCGCAAATAAAAACAAGGAAATCGTGAAATTTGCAGTTAAATGGTGGGAACTTGAAAAGATCATCCTGAGTGAGGTATCCCAGAAGCAGAAAGACACACATGGTATATACTCACTTATAGGTGGATATTAGAAATATAATATAGAAAAAAAAAAAGAAATATAATATAGGACAAACATACCAAAATCTGTACATGTAAGGAAGCTAAGCAAAAAGAATCATCCTGGGTAAGATAATCAATCCTTACTCAGGGAGGTAAAGAATCTTTTCTTGGCTTGAGATAATTTTATTTTCTTAATGTCATGCTCTGACCTGAGGGATTTGCCTCAGCGAGTCTTATTTGGAATATAAGAAACAGAAAATAGTCTTTCTATTTTCAGATGCAAATAAAAAATATGGTGGCCTGCTTTTAAAAGAAGTCAGCTTGTGTAAGTTTTCTCTTTGTAGATGACATTGTGGAGGGCAGAGCAGAGAAACAGAAAAAAAGTTCATTTTTGGTTACATAGCTGATGAATCTACTTCTGAATCAAATTGTATCTCTGGATTAGAATTTAAGCAAAGGTCCACATGATTTAGTCAAATGCACTTGTGGTTTTGTTAGTGTGGCAGGATGTTTTGTTATGTCTAAAACTTTATTTTCATGGCATTGCTAGAAGTCATTATGAAGAAAACATTTGGCAATCAACTGTTTATTTAGAAAATGTCAAGAGACTGAAATGACAGTTTTGACATACTAGAATCACTATGTGATGTTGGAAACAGAAAATTATTAATCTTATTTTTGATACTGACTTAAAAAGACAAAATCAAAAGCTGTATATTTTAAAATGACTTAACCTTAAAAATTCATAGTGATATTTATTGATATCATTTATTGATATTCTTAATGATATTTTTTAATGATACCTATCACCTAAACTTAACATGATTCTGGGAAGCCTTAGTCTCTCTGTGTTTAGCACCTCATCTCACAGGTACTCAGACTTCAGAATTACCACAACAAAAATCTCACCTATACTTCTGGAGGCTGATACATGTTAAAGCAAATTACCCATCTCTAAAGAAGAAATATTCACTTGGGTATGAACTGTGATTGTTTCATACCATCAAAATGGACTGTAAATTCTATAACAATTTGTGTGATAATACTGTTAAATCTATTATAACCGTAAAACTTAATACTTTGGCTACTTTTGTTTTGTATACTGCTATTTGCATTATTTCTAAGAATTATGCTAAGTATGTCTTACTAGGTGTGAGCACTGTATAATCAAGCACTAGGGGCATGTAGGAGTCTAGGATCTGTTCTCTGATGCATTCATCCACATATAATTTTATTCATCCACATATATCTTTGCTTTATCCATATATAATCCCACAGTGTTTCAAATATTTCACTTTCCTAAGAAGTATTTCACTTACATTGTCATCCTCTATTTGCTCCCAGCCTATTTTTCTGCCTCTACTTAGAATAAAATTATTTGAAAAAAGACATTCTTTGTATTTCCTTCAACTCTATCTCATTTAAGCTTTCCAATTAAATTCGCCTTGACAATTGTCCACAGTGGGCACAACTCAACACTGATATCACTGTATTTTCACCCTCTTTTCTAGAGTTGTCATCCTAATTGTACCCTCTCAGACCTATTGCCTATGCTCACAATGTTTTGGCATATATATATATATATATATATATATATATATATATATATATATGCATATATATATATGCCATATGTATATATTAGTACATGACCGACTGACACACTATATGGTTCTTCATATATTATTAACAGATGTAAAGCCCGTGTTCTCCCCAAATTCATGTCATAGAATACTACTCCTCAAGATGAATTTGGAAAGACAGTCCTTTGAATGTTTCAGAGTTAACATTTTTCTTGCTTCTACACTGCACAATGCACAGCAGTGGATCACTGAGATTCTGGACCATTCTCCATGCTGTCTCTCCAGACGCCACAATCTTACTGATGCAGCCACTGCCTGTAGGAGTTTGTTTGTTTGTTTGTTTGTGGTTATGAGGCAATGACACTTAGGTGTTTCCTAAGCTTTTGCAGGAAGGACTTTCACCAGCAGAGCCATTTCCATGGCTTACTATCTGAGTTATTAATACCTTTCATATGAGCTCTTTCCTTCATGAGGGGCATCCTTTGTCTATCCTCTTTCTACAGATGGGAATACCCTACTCTTTGCTAACTTGTTCAGTAGTACTGTCTTATTCACGCACACACCACACACATACACCCACAAGTCTGCAAATTTTGAGCTAAGGTCTCAATTCCTAGTTATTCTAGGAACTGAAAAACAGATATAATGAAAGTAAATAAAAAGATTCATTCTTAAAAGCTTATATATAAAAAGGTCTTGCCGATTCATGAAAATCACCATTTTACCGTTTTAGATTACTACAACATAATGGCATCACATGCAAATACAATCTCAGTGAATTCTAATAAACTTCCTGAACATCACCTCTAAACAAGAAACTTTATTATCTCAGACTCATGAGTTACACTGCTCACCCACAACAGAAGGAAATTATGGTTTATGTATAAAGTGTCATTGAATGCTATACAGTTACATATAAGCCTATGATCATGAAATATATTTCATAATAACTACTGTAAAATAGATATTATAGTGTTATTAAAAGTGTCAATAAACATTTTTTCCAAAATTAATACATTGAAACTATGGTCCCAATATTAGAAAAATAAATCCAAATAAAATACATTAATTTGACTCTCTATTAATGTAACTATTTTCCTCTAACACTGGCAACATCTGACTAAAACCTAGAAAACTATAGATTATTACAGCCAGTATCCTGCAAGAAATTCAACTGTCACCCCAAATGAAAATCATGTTTATAACACTCTCCACCAAAGGAACTACATATTGCCTTATGTTAAACAGATTTAAGGCACAGAACATAAAACAGAAGTCATGATGAATTCATTATGTCAACCTAAAATTATAGATAGGTGAGATTATTTGCTAGCATGTTACCTTTTCAGCATCAAGAGAAGTAATACATCAATTTTAGTTTAATTCTGCTTTTTTAAAACAATAGTTCCCATTTTTGTTTCACATCACAGAATTCTAGAATTATAATAATACACTCATTCATTTATTTTAACACTGGATATTGAAGAGAAAAAAAATACAAACTTTTAAAACCACAAGTCAATGGACTCTCATAAAAGAGTGATTTTCCATAAAGAAAACAAGCTTCATATTCATTAATAAACAAAAGAGACAAGGAGATATACATAGCAGGATTAATTTAGATGTCAAGGTTACACTAGTTAGGAAAACTACTACAGTTTTTTGTTATTCAGTGGAAAGCACTTGAATTTTTGACTCTGTGGCAGATGGTAAAACATCTATAGCCACAGAGTCAAAACCAACTGAACCTTTTGTTCACTAGTTTCAGCCTTCCATCGTTAAGAACTAACAGTGAAAGAATAATTATAGACTGGTGAAAAGCACATGAAATCTGAATTTCAATGACCAGCCATATAGCTTTGTAAGAATGTGCCAAAACCCCAAGTTCCTTATGCCTTGACTGTGATTTTTTTTTTTTTTTGAGCCACTGGAGCAAAAATAATTGGTTGTCATACAGACTTTCTGACATCTCAAATACGTATGTATTAATGATTTCATGCTTTACCTACAAATCTGCCACTGTCACAGGGTTCAACAATGCTTTGAGGGAGAGATATTTGGAGCCCTAATGAATGCAGTTTTAGCCTCTATATTTGGCACCTGTTGATAGTAAGGAAATTTAAAAGGAGCTGGATGGAGGTGCAGAGAGGCTCAGTAGGCAAAAATATTTGCTATCTTTCAGGAGACCTAAGTTTTCTTGCTGGCAGACACCCACGTCAGGTTGTTGCTAACGCCCGGAGCCCCAGTTCTGAAGAATCCAAAGTCTTCTGCTGGTCTGTGAAGCATGCAGACACCCCCTTCCAACACACACACACACACACACACACACACACACACACACACACACACACACACACCAAGTATATAAAATTTTCCCAGAGAAAGTACCCTGTCTAATCACAGGAAATTCTAATATAGAATTAAATTCTTGTGAGTTTAAAAAGGATGAAATCGAATCTGGTGATATAAAAGGCAAGTGAAGAATATCAGGTTTGTAAAAGGAACAGACTGCTTAGGAAAGCTAAAACAGTAATTCAAAACAATATTTAGAGTTTGTGGTATTTTGAATTGTTGCTCAGTTGCAATAGCAGAGAACAGAACAATCCATCAGAATGTGGGTCAAAGTCTTTGACTGATGAATCAGTTGGCAGAAATGGCACAGACTTCTTTCTGTAAGCCCTAAGGCAAGAACAAGGAGTCAGCCCGAGGTAAATGGAAATTAAGAAGAGAAAGGAGAACAAGTACCATATTGCATCATTATATTTGTTTCAGAAAACCAAGCTAGAACTATTTGGAATATTATGTATGTGTGATATTTTATGAATTATGCTTTTATTGGAAGTAGAAGCAGCCTGATGATTTTCATTAATAATATATATTTGAGTAACTGACTTAAAATTGTGAAAATCATATTACACTCAAATACAACAATGAAATATTTAAGAGAAATTTTTATTTAGTGTAGTAGACTTATAGTTTGGTTAGGGGTGATTGAGTATTCAGTCACATTATGTCTGGCATGCAATTTGACCCTACACAATCCATATGAGAGATCTATTTATGCACTCTTTGGAAAACCATAGAGCAGAAAAGAAAGATTCTTAAAGAGCACTAATACAGTAAAAAAAAAAAAAAAAAAAAAAAAATTAGGATAGTATACAGTGTACCATAAAACAAAAGCGAAGAGTGATGTCGCTGGAAATAACTGGGGAATGGATAATTATGGGTAACTTCTTGTCTCCTTAGCAAAGCCCTGACTTGTCTCAATAACCTCAGAGATCAAACAGATTAGCAATGAAGGTTGTTCTCGTGAGTGGAAGTGAGGGAATCCTTAGCATGTCTGGCTGACTCCTGAATGATGAACTCCTGCATGTAGGGAACGGAGGGAGCCTGGTGTCAGCTAAGTCCTGGGTGAATGTACTTTGTCAAGGACATGGCAAAATAAATATTCCAAGTCTTCACACCCATGGAACAATCCACAAAAATGTTAACCATAAGGCCAGGCTCAAGAAGGATGTCAAAGCTTTTCTCAAAACCCAAGTATGAGTAATCGGACTGTATGTGCAAAGAGTAGCAATTGTAGAGACAGAGACTGTTCACCTACATAGGCCTCTTACAAAGACTAGTCAACTCCTCCTACACAGTACCCAATAAAAACAGTGACATTCTGATTTGTGGGACTATCAGCAGCCATTGACTAACCCTCCCTAGTACCAATTTCATTGTTCTTGTGTATGTTTGTCTTTCCTTTCTTCATTTTCTTGACCACCTTTATCCAGGGCTCTGGAATCCAAGCCATAACTAGGATGTGTCACATTAAGTAATAGCAGATTGCACACAAAAGTTCTGATAGTTGTAGTGGATCAGGAGAGGCAAGTCCAGAATGAAAAGGCTGAGGATTTTAAAACTCTTCATTGCTGGCCATGTCAAGGTCCACAGTCACCGATCCTGAATATCAGAACATTAATCACATAAATAATGTTGTGACATTAAGGGTCAATGACTGTGGACCTGACATGGACAGAAGGCCAGATGGTACCAGCAGTAACTCATAGCATACCAACTCATGACTGATGTCCAATATCTTGAAAGGTAAAATCTCACTATTACAAATGCCATAAGTTCAGATAAGTCACATGCAATGAACATCTATCTTGATACCATTAAGATATGGGAGGGAATGAGGAAAGGAGCTACAGCTGAGATTCAAAGTAAATAAACTGTAATTAATATAAAAAAAGATATTTAAGTCTCCCTTTCCTTTCAGCTATCATATTGCAAAGAGGGAAAAGATGTACTTCAAGAGTAGACACAATAGTCAAATATCCCACTGTACAAGAAATCAGTTGAAAGTGCTTTAAACTGAGAGACTGTGCTCTTCTTTATGGCACTCAGACATTCTTTTATATGAGCAAATGGAAGTTCAGGACTGAGAATCGGTCCTTTGTAGGAAATAAGGAAATTTGTTGTAAAATAAAAAAACAAACAAACAAACAAAAATACAAAAAAACAAAAATCAAAAAATAAACAAAAACAAAAAAACGGGTGTTGGGCTATTTAATATTTATTATTAGCCCTACGATTATCACGGTGGTGTTATTTATTTAACCTGCTATCACAAATAATATGACACACACACATATATTAGATTTACCTTGTGTTATTTACCTTGGGCCAGGCAGATAATTCACTTACATTGCCTCAGTATTCTCACCATCCACCTCACAGCCCCCATCCAATGCCATCTGCCTTACTCCTACTCAACTCGATTATGGCCTTTCAGCCATAATCCCACGGCATTTGCTCTTATTCTTTATCTGGGCTTTTCCACGCCATCATTGGAGTCCTTTCTCCAGTCCCACATGGTTCCTTGTCCAAGTTAACACTTAGTAGCATCCTGCTTTCTCCGTTCATCCTGTCTGTCTCCCATGAGTCTCTCTGTCCTCTCCAAGCCTGGGAAACTTAGCCACTCCTACCCCATTCTGCCGTGCCCAGGTAGAGGCCATTTAATTAGCCAATCAGGTATGTTTGCTCAACATGTATAGGCATGCCCAGATCTTGAGGGCTATGTAACATGCATCAGACCAACCTCCAACAGAAACTTATAGGATATTTTTCTCTAATATTTTGTAATTGTGTGGAATCTTCTTTTTATTTGAAAATCTCTATCTTGTTTATCTTTTATTATTCCATGTCTCATTAAATGCACTCTTTATCGATGAAACCAGGAAAGAATAGGCGACATCTAAGGGAAAAAAGCATTGGCATATTGTGTCATTAGCCACTTCACTAGGTCAGGCAGTTCAGACTAGCAAAGCTAGGTATGTGTTCCTCAACCTCGTTTTCACACAGTAGCAAATGGAAGGCCTTAGTGAAGAATATGAATGCTCTAAAAGCAGTCAGTACCTCATTATGCAAAGGACACTTTATATATGACTTAATTACAAAAGCACATAAATTTCATCACTAATCACAACAGAACTGACAACTGTTATTTACTTCTACATCAGATTAAAAGAAAATTTACATGAAGCAAGGCAGGCATGACATCTGTGCCACACTGTAACACTGCAGTAACCACTAGCTCAGCATCACTTAAACACTTTAACGTGCTTCCTGATATTTAATATCATTTGATACCATACAGTTATTTTTTTACTGTTACTGTGCCTTAAAATAAGCAGTTCAATCATTCAAATGTCGTGCCAAAAACTATCAACAATCTATTTTTTTTAAGATGTGGGCTGTAGATAATTTGTAGTTTCCTATAAGAAAACCAAAGTTAAGTAAAATACCTTAATTCCACTTCTATACTCTTTAAGAAATCTCTGTATGTGAGTTTATGTATATTGTTTGGGGAACAAATATATTCACTTTTATTTTTAAAAATATATTTGTATTAGTTTGCATCATTTGTACAAACTTTGCTCTATCTGGGTCAGTCCACATGAATGCACTGTGCCGAGGCTAGAGGCACTGGATCCTTTGAAACTGGAGTTATAGGGGACTGTGAGTAATCTGACACAGGTGTTGAAAACAAAAGCTGTGTCTTCTGGGAAAACAACCAGTGCTTTGAACCAGTGAGCCATCCATCCAGCTCTCTATGTTCACTTTTAGAAAATTTCTTCGGAGGAGTGATGCTATGAGGCGTGATGAAGATTATTTTTATTGTTAAAGTAGAACAAAGCTAGGGAGAAAACTTTATTTCAAAGAAAACATAACTGCTGAGAAAGCATATTTTTAAATGCTATGCTTACTTCCAGTTGAGGCTAGTTTGCATTTTATATTAATAAGTTCTATTTTATTAGGTAAGTACTGTTTGCAGAACACAGTTTGACTTTAATGCCTGACTAGAGAGAAAATGGTAAAGGTTATTGTTTTCTAAAAAAATGAAAAAGTATATTCAATAAGGAATTTGAATTTATAAATGTTTGATGGGAGAAAAGAACAATTTAAACTAAAATATTTCAGCAGAAACCAGGAAAAACATAATTATTTGATTGCTATAAGTTTTTTAAAAATTCTTTGCCGGGAAATGGTGTATTATAAATTTTACATATTTGACCAGCTTTTCTTATGGTTTCATACCTTATTCTGGCTAATCATTAACTTCAAGAAACATGATAGAAATTGAACACATAGGGAAGACAACAGAGAATTGAGGTCCTGATTAAAACGAACTGTGTCCTCCGTACCAACCAATTCTCTGTTCCTAGTAATGTTCTTTGATTCCCTCTTGTCCTGTAGAGAAAGGAGTTATCACCTAGATGCACTTTCTGCACCTTCTACTGATATTCACAGGACTAAGTACCAAAGAGTTTCTTTATGAGAATGTATGTTTTTATTTGCCACCTTCATCCCCAAGATTTGGTAAAATGCCTTGAGAGATGGTTAGAAGAACAGAAGTGGACAGAGAAAGTGAGAGAAGATTTTCTAAGATGATACCTTCTTGTTCGCAAAAGACATTGCGGAGAGAGGCATATGGCAAGCCAGGAGTGTGTACCTAAGGAAAGGGGCTAACCCAGGAACCCTACAAAGTATCTGTCATAGAGTCTACTTAGAATCCTAGTTCTAGGGTCCAGCCCATTCTGAAGGGAGCTTCAGGGGGTTTGAATTACATCTGCCAGAGGTGGAGATTGCAGTATAGAGGTACAGTTTAGAGGATTTGAGAGCTCTGTGTTGTGACGTTTAAGATATGAGAAGTTAGTCATTGAGAAATAGTAATGAAAATGTTATGTAGGCATCTGCATATGTGTATTAAATAGTAGAGAACCCTTGGGATAAAAATATTCTTGAACATAACCATATTTGCCACTTTAGTGATCAAAGTTTGGCACTATGGTATTCTAACAAGAGTTCCGGAGAAGCAAAGCCTGCAAACGAAATGGAGAAGTAGGCAATCAGTTAAGAGGAAAATAGTGTTGTAGTTTCACAATTAGCATTAACATCAGTATAAGGGAAATTGTGAGCAATACAATATGTATGCCACAATTTAAACCCTAATGAATCAATACCTACAGGATGAGGCATAGTAGTTTCTGTTTTAATAGCCCTTTCAAGTAATTGTTATATACGCTAACAATTAAGAATAGCTGCTGTGCAGGGCATTTGGGTTTGGTATAAAAACAGAATGCCTTTAATTCTTTTAATTTTTAGTAAATTGGCATTGAAATAATAAATGATAATGACTGTATCTGCTGATAACTCGCTCAATATATTTTTCTCGAAATGTTACTACACTTTCTTTGACGTATGCTTTATATGACAAATATTTACATCATTTGTCTGTTTTCTGTGGTTAATACACTCAATTGCTCAGACTGTTTTATTCCCCCAAATTAATTTTGTTAACTTCAGTTCCATTTAACTTCCATTAAGTCTTCTGATTCAATTAACCCAAACTTAGCCTTCCAGAAGAGCTGATTTAGTAAAATGAATTAGTGCAATCTAGAATCTGGGGAGAGAAAAGAAGGTGATATGTAAAGGATAAACGATGAATGGAAGGCAAGGAGAGAGAAAAGAAGAAGGAAAGAAGAGGAGAAGAAAAAGGATGAGGGGGGAATAGAAATGAAGATGCTTCATGTGTTCATTACCTATTGCAGATAGATTCTATACTTCTTGCCAACACAAAGATCTTTTATGAAGGCAAAAGAAATGCATGTAATAAAGGAACAAAAACCCAAGCTACACAAGTGGCAAAATAGTCTTTTGAAGTTCCTTAGTTAATTAAGTTCCCTTAATCATTAATGTTCCTTAATGTTTAATACTGGAGATACCTGGACCTACAAGATGAGTTAGTGGTTGACTCATTTATGTCATGTAAGAACAAAAAGCAGAGTTCAGATCCCAACATTCACCTAAATGCCAGGCAATCAGGTATCTTGGTCAACTTGTAATGAGAGAGCTAGGAAGTGGAAATAGGATATTTCCACTCAGGCTAGATGGCTAGCCAAACTGACTGATTTACTGTACATCAAGTTCAACATGTGACCCTGTCCTGGTAAGCAATTTCGGGGACTATGGAAAAAGGCTTTCTACTTCAATCTCAGGTATCCACATGTAAGCATATGCATATATGTGTGCCCATGAACACGAACATGAACACACACACACACACACACACACACACACACACTATTCAAAATTTATACAGTTCACCTGAGGTAGAACTTATGAAACTCTCAAATATGAATATGCTATTTCATACCAGTAAGCAAGAAAAGATTATATTAATTATGAAATAAAAGAAAGGTACCAGGAAAGGAAGTGATTTTAGGACAAGAAAAAGTTATTTTTACATTAAATAAATGTTGCTATTAAGCAATGATTTCAAAAATAGTCTAAATACTGGCTTCACAGATACAAATGAGTCACTAAATCATAAATATACCACATATTCAAAACAGACATTCACATAATTAATTATCCATATAATTACATTAGAAGCACAAAGTACACTGAATCATTTGAGCTGAAACAAAATTTATAGAAAATATATAAATTGACGTACATGTGTGACTAAAGTGAGTTTTACAGAAATATTTCACATTATTATATTTATTTTTTATTTGTTTCTTAGAAACAAATGTTACAAACTTGTGCTTATCATTTCTATACTTAAAAGTACCCACTATCCCTGCTCTTTAATCACCTCCTCCAGAGGGGGGAACAGTCTTACCAGGCCTCAGAGGAGTACAGCTCCTGATGAGACCTGATAGACTAGGGTTCAATGGAAGGGGAGGAGGATATCCCCTATCAGTGGACTGGAGGAGGGGTATGGGAGGAGAAGAGGGAGGAAGGGTGGGATTGGGAGAGGAGGAGGGAGGGGGCTACAGCTGGGATACAAAGTGAATAAACTCTAATTAATTAATTAATTAAAAAAGAAAATAATATCTACTATCTTGACCCTGGGGTGTTTTATTCTCATGGGAATCTTTGTACATTCTGTGCATATACACACACTCTGGGCAACATACAGTGTGATTCTCACTTGCACGTATGTACATTACCTCCTCCTTCACTTATCATTGAATCTTTGAGGTTTATCAGTGCTGATACACGTTTCTAAGCAGTCTTCTGGTATAAGAATAGAATCATTTCTTTAGACTCTTACACAGAATGTTAGGCTATTTCTATTTTCATTTTCTTCTATTACAAGCAGTACATTGGCAGGCACTTTCTTTTCTCTCTTTCTCTCTTTTTAAATGAGTCCTATTCAAATGAACTCAGCTGTAGGAAATTGTCCGTGGCACATTCAAATTAGACAGTCCTGTCCATGAGCTCCTCCTCAACACCTGCCCATACCAATGCAAGATAAATTTCATGTAAAATTAATATTTCCATGGGAAGTTCCCATGAGAGGACCTGTCATCTGTATTGGGGAATCTAATGTCAGTGAAAAGTCAAAGATGCCAAAAAGAAATATGCAATCAAATAAATCAGTTTGGGTGGTTTCCCATGCAATGTTTGCAGTGCCTACAATAATGGGGGAAAGACTTAGCTAAATTCTGTAAAAAAATGTAATAGAATTGCAAGCAAAATTTTTACTACTGGACAAATGTTTAACTTTTTATGTTAATCTATGATATCCTTGAAGTAATTAATAAGGAAAACTGTAATAGTTACTTTCATATTTAGCATAGCTGTGATGGAAATCAAAAGCGTTTTCCCTTTTTGGTTGAATTTCTCAAGGAGTGGCCATCCTTCACAGTTAAGCACAGTTCTGAGGCTGCTGAGCCAAGATCAGAAAACTGAGTAATGGATGCCACGAGCAGCCCAGTGTTACGGCGAGTGTCCGTGACCTGGCAAGATGGTACCAGGGACTAGAATGGTGAAGATGCTACGGCATTGTGGTCGAGTGCGTCAGTGTGCATTGCCATGGCTTTCAGGGCTGTATGATGCTGTATGATGATGTACTGTAAGGTGAGGGGGGGCCAGAAGCCTGTGTCCGCCTTTTCTTTTAATTTAATTAATTAATTTATTTATTACAACTTATCCACTGAGTATCCCTGCAGCAACCCCCTCCCTCTTCTCCTATGCCCTTTCTCTATTCTCTGATAAGGGTGTAAAAACAAAAAAAACCCAGAATAGATAAAACAATCCCATAGCCATCCCAGATCTCAAGCTGTACTACAAAGTAACAATAATAAAAATGGCATGGAACTGGCAGAGAAACAGACTGGTGGGTCATCGGAATAGAATGGAACACCCAAAAATAAGCCTACACACCTATGAAAACTTAACTTTTGACAAAGAAGCCAAAACCATACAATGGAAAACGAAAACAAAAACAGCATCTTCAGCAAATGGTGCTAGTTTAATTGGATGTCCACATGTAGAAAAACGAATATAAACCCATATTTATCACCCTGCACAAAGTTGAAGTCCAAGTGGATCCAAGACCTCAAAATAAAACCAGACACACTAAATCTGTTAGAAGAAAAAGTGGGGAAGAGATGAGAACTCATTGGCACAGGAGACAACTTTCTGATCAGAACATCAACAGCACAGGCTCTAAGATCAATAATTAATAAATAGAACCTCATGAAACTGTAAAGCTTCTGTAAAGCAGAGGACACAGTCATCAAAACAAAACGACAGCCTACAGACTGGGAAAGGATCTTTATCAACCCTATATCTGACATAGGGCTAATATTCATAAGAACTAGAGCCTACAATAGAGGGCCTCTGAAAGACTCTACCTAGCAGTGTATCAAAGCAGATACTGAGACTCATAACCAAACCTTCAGCAGAGTACAGGGGATCATATGAAAGAAGGGGGGTTAGTATGACCTGGAAAGAATAGGAGCTCCACAAGGACCAAATATATTTGGGCACAGGGGTCTTATATGAGACTGTTTCTCAAACCAAGGACCATGTATGGATGTAACCTGGAACCTCCGCTCAGATGTAGCCTGTGGTAGCTCAGTAACCAAGTGGGTTTCCCCAGGAAGGGGAAGAGCGACTGTTTTTGACATGAACTTAAAATGGCGGGCTCTTTGAACTTCACACCCCCCCCCAAGGGAGGAGCAGCCCTGTAAGGCCACAGAAGAGGACTTTGCAGCCAGTCCTGAAGATACCTGATAAAACAGGATCAGAGGGGAGGAGGTCCTCTCCATTAGTGTGCCAGGGACCAAGAGCCCCAGGCATCTAGTTCTGGTAACTAGAAAATTACTGACGCCTGGGTATATAATCAACTTCAACCACCTGGAGAGGACTTTCTGAAAAGTTGCTAAAGCCCCCCTTGCCCTGACTGATTTTATTGATCCAGGAAGAGCCAAGGAATGTGCCACTTATGCAAGAGATAATTTGCCCCCTTTTCCCGCTTGTGAGGGTAGTCGCTTCTTATTTCAAAAATATAAAAGTTTAGCTCCAGCGAGCAATAAACAGACCTCGACAACTCATTGCCTGGTCTCATTCCTTGTCCCTTGCCCATTTTTCTTTCAGGCTTGTTTCTTCTCGGACCCCACGAATTACTAGGTCCCTCCGGTTGGGCCATCAGTGGACTTGGAAAGGGGCAGGGAGGAGATGAGGGAGGGAGAGTGGGATTGGGAGGGAAAGAGGGAGCAGGATACAGCTAGGATACAGAGTTAATAAAATGTAACTAATAATAAAAATTTAAAAAAAGAATAAAAAAATAAAAACACCAACAGAACAAGTAATCCAATTAAAAAATCAGCCTGTCTGTTTTTTTTTAAATTTTTATTAATTACACTTTATTCATTTTGTATCCCCCCATAAGCCCCTCCCTCCTCCCCTCCCGATCCCACCGTCCCTCCCCTTTCTGCATGCATGCCACTCCCCAAGTCCACTGATAGGGGAGGTTCTCCTCTCCTTTCTGATCTTAGTCTATCAGTTCTCATCAAAAGTGGCTGCATTGTCCTCTACTGTGGCCTGGTAAGGCTGCTCCCCCCACAGGGGGAGGTGGTCAAAGAGCAGGCCAATCAGATTATGTCAGAGGCAGTCCCTCTTCCCATTACTATGTAACCCACTTGGACACTGAACTGCCATGGGCTACATCTGTGCAGGGGTTCTAGGTTATCTCCATGAATAGTCCTTGGTTGGAGTATGAGTCTCTGGGAAGTTCCCTGTGTTCAAATTTTCTTGTTCTGTTGCTCTCCTTGTGGAGACCCTGTCCTCTCCAGCTCTTACTATTTTCCACTTCTTACATAAAATTCCGTTCACTCTGCCCAACAGTTGGCCATCAGGCTCAGCATCTGCTTTGATAGTCTGCAGGGCAGAGGCTTTCAGAGGCCCTCTGTGGCAGGTTCCTAGGTTGTTTCCTGTTTTCTTCTTCTGGCTTTCAGAAGCCCTCTGTAGAAGGTTCCTAGGTTGTTTCCTGTTCTTCTTCTTCTGATGTCCATTTTCTTTGCCTTTCAGGATGGGGATTGACCATTTAAGTTAGGGTCCTCTCTCTTGCTTACTTTCTTTAGATGCACAGATTTTACTGGGTTTGTCCTATGTTGTATGTCTATATGAGTGAGTATATACCGTGTGTGTCTTTTTGCTTCTGGGACAACTCACTCAGGATGATCCTTTCCAGGTCCCACCATTTGCCTGTCTGTTTTAATCCCAGAAATATTACTTTATAAAGCAACAATTAGGTGAGATTTTTTTATATTAACAATTAGGTTATAAGCTTTAGTGAAGTCTTTTATACTATACATGAATAGGACTTTATGCAATTACAAGTTTCCTTTTTTTCTTATTAACATAGAACAGAAAGAGTAGTGAGGCAGAAGAATAGAAAATATAAACACAGAAACAGACACGTTATGGACAAAAGGGAAAGGAATGGTTGTAACTGCCAGAGTTTTGAATAGGTTCATGTTACTTTCTAAGATAGAATTTTGAAGGGTAGGAAGCTCTATTAACACTTTAATATAGAATTTCTGGTCCTCTAAAACCAGAGTGTGAAAGAATGTATTTTGGTTGGTTCAATTCAGGAAGTCTTTAGTAATATAATGATAGGCTTGTAGGTAGAAAGATGATAGACAGATGATGGATTACATGTCAAGGATAAAAATAATAGATGACCATGGAGTTAAAAATACAAATACATGTACTTGCTCTGGCAGCTGAGGAAGATGAACAGCAAGGACCTCAGCAGGGAAAGAATTAAACCACAGTGGCCTTTGATCTCCTTTAAGATGATTCAGACTTTAGACTGCTTTTTTTTTCTGACTCTAGAGAGTTTCTGATAACTTTCAGTTTTTGAAAACTTGTTTTTTCTTAGTTCCTTTGAGATACGTTTTTGAAAAAGCCTCCGAAGAGTCTCATAACTCAGTAATATCTTTCCCAAGGACCCGAATGGCATACTTTTAAACTACAGTCTTCAGGAAAACAGAGCACCATGTTCATCTCAGGGGAAGGGGAAGCCTTGCAACTTGTTCAGCACTTCATCCTCAGCTATAAACAGAACTCTTCCTGAGAACATGAGCCAGCTCTTCCCCTCACAGAAAGACAAGAAGCATGGTGGCCTAATACCCCTTACCTCACTTTAAAAATCCTCCCAGCCCTTTGTTTTAGGGAAGTTAAGCTCAGCTTGAGTTCTGGTTACTCATCTCTGCTGCAATTGTCTTCATTGTTCTGCTTTGCCAGGTGCAGTCTGCATTTTGACACCTAGAGCCCATATTTTGCTCTCTAATGTTATTCTCTAACAAAAGAAATGAAGACTCTACTAAGAAACAGCTTATTCTAGGAAAAAGGTGAAAAGTTATGTTTGTGGAAGATAAGTATCTTGTAGTGTCATGAAGAAGATGCTAAAAAAAACCCAGAAAACATAAGTAATAAACAAATATGCATACAAACAACACATGTACACACACACACACACACACACGTATATCAGCTATCAGTGACCAAAATAAGAACACATGAAAAAGCAAAGATAATAAGGCATTATTTGATTGTGACTTATTGTATAAAATAAATGCCAATGAGTATATATAAGTATACTGATGTACATTAACAATTGTGTAAATAAATAAGGAGAACATATAAATCTAAAAATATTTGTAGATTTCAAAGGAATTTGGACAGTGAGTATTGTTCAAAGAGTTAAAGCCAAGCTACCTACTTCTTAAGCATAAATGATACATGCCTAGCATGGTGATATTCTTAAGAATAAATGCAGAACGTGAGGGCAGATGTGAGAGGGTTAGAAACAACAAGGGAAACTGATGGGGGGGACATTTCTTTGTCTAGCTAGAGGTCTGTAACAGGGTAGACTCCTGGGAGGACATTAATGTGACTCTAGTTGAGACTCCTAAGGACTCCTAAGGGAATGGGGGAGGGTGATGGAGAGAGAGGGTCATGAAGACTGAAGTTTCCACCTCCTAGCCAGGTAGGACTAGTGGAAGGAGGGGAACAACAACTCGCCAAAAGAACTTTGATCCAAAAAGTATTCTACAAGAAGTGCAGGGATAAAGAGGAATCAAAGATTGAAAGGAAGACTAACCAATAACTGACCCAACCTCAGACCCACTTGATCACAGTAAAGAGCCAGCCCCTTACACTAATAATGGTACTCTGCTATGCTTGCAGACAGAAGCCTGATGTGACTGTATTCTGAGAGGCTCCAGCCAGCAGTGGATCCAGACAGATGCTGGGATTTGCAGCCAAGCAGAGAGGACAGGAATCTCCTAAGAAGACCAACAGAGACAAGCAACTCAGTCTCATAGTGGCTTTCAGAAACTGAGATATCAACTAAGGAGCATGCATGATCTGGACCTGTACACCCTGCATACATACAGCTGATGGGTGGCTTGGTCTTCATATAGGTTGCCTGACGAGTAGAGAAGGTGGGGCTGTTTCTAACATGGACTCTATTGTCTTTTTTAATAACTCACCCCACCCCCTGCAGGGCTGCCTTGCCTGGCCTTGGGAGATAAAGATATGCTCAGTCCTGATGTGACTTGATGTGGTGGGGAAGGTTAATACAGAGGGAGGGGTCCCTCCTTTTCTGGAGAGAAAGGGAGAGACAAAGGGAGTAGAGGGGACTGGGAGGACAAAAGGGAAGGGCCACCCTTGGGATATAAAATAAATTTTAAAACAGGGAAAAAAAAGAGTAAGTAGAAAAGATAAGGACAGAAACTTGTGGAGAAATTGGACAAGCACCCTCTTAGGTCATCTAAGTGAGCACCAACAGTGAAATACAGTATACCCTTTATATGCAGTGATTTGTGCATTCCATTTGTGTTTATTATATCTGTTTATTATTGAAACCATGAGAAAACAACAACAACACAACAAGAAATACCAAATAATAATAATAATAATAATAATAATAATAATAATAATAAAAACAAGCTTCTGAATACCAGACTAGTAGTTCATTTCAAACCTATCAGGGTCAAAATAAAAAGAGTCACAAAAATGCCACGGGTAAAAGGAACCTACTGATAAGGTGAGTGTTTATAGTGTCCTGATACAAAGAAAATATAGTACTACAAAGAATGAGATATGAATAGAAAAGTAATCATAACTGATAGTATTGTCTTGATCATGATTTATTGACTGGTTCAAATACGGTGAAGAACTGGATGATGCTAAAAATGAAGTAACTGGAATGGAGAGACATGCACTCTCTCTCTCTCTCTCTCTCTCTCTATATATATATATATATATATATGTTATTCTTTCAAGAATGGTTAATATTTTCATCAGCATAAATGACGAAACATAGACAATTACATACATGCCTATAAGAATAATAAATCAATGGTTACTGCTTATTTCTGAATACATTGAAGTACATATGCAATTGCTTATGAATTACTTCCTTTATATCACTCCAGGGTATCACTATGACAACTGCATTATATATGTTGGCAGACTACGTTTATTTAAATTTAGCTTTAGGAAGGAAAGGGGTTCTATGCTGGAAAGCACATTATTTATTGTTTCAGGATTACTGCACTAGGAAAGCTGGAGGAATGCTCGTCCAGAGAGCTTCTGATTGACTGTTTTCTCCTTTGGTGTGAAAGAGTTAGCAGGCTGTGACTTTCCAGCTCCTAATCATGCCCTGTGTCTGGCAGAAAGAAATACGGCAGATGCTGGGGTGGGTGTGCTGGAAGTGAGAGCAAAATAACATGTTCCAGCACCTAGAGTTTGGTGTTGGCATGGAGATTATTTGTCCATGACAAAATGCATTTATATTTTGCAGAAATTGTGATAGAGTTGGGGCATTATTCAATTGTACTAAAGTTAACCAAGGGTCAGATCTGTACAAATTTTTATTTTATTTCAAAGAGCACAATGATTAATCAATCATGTACTTAAAATTCAAATATAAATTTTTATCTCTGTATTTCAGTCTGAACATTCTACATTCTTACTGTAAGGTAAATTAATGGGCTCAAACTTTTATACATTTAGATAGATTATATTCTGTACATATTTTGCTTAAGAAGTAAAAGAATATAGTACTGGGAGACTTTAGATTTATTATGTATTGAAGAAACAGAGACCAACAGGGAGAACAAAGAGAATTGGGAATTTGAGTTTGACCTACTGTGATTTGCTCTGGGATTCTTAATTATTCATAAAGATTCCATGAGACTAATACTTCAATCAGAAAAGGAAGAATAAAAACTATTTTTCTAATTATATCAAGGATAACTAGTAACTAGCCAGAATAGAAAATACACCACAGCTATTTTGTATTTTTCTACCAAAGTAACAGAACACCATTTGCAGAGGCACTAAGACTAAGAGTTAATTAAAGGAACATCATAAAAGAGGTTTCTGCGTGACTAAAAACAGAGGGGTAGCCCCCAAAATAGAAAAGGATATTCACCACCTACACATTTGATAGAGGACTAATATTCAAAATATATAAAAAATAAAAAAACTAGATAGCAATAAAGCAAATAACCCAATTTAAAAATGGGTTATAGACCCAAACAGAAAATTCTCAAAAAAGGAGACTTGAATGGTTAAGGAACACTTAAAGAAATGTTCAACATCCTAATACATCAGGGAAATGTAAATCAAAAGTACTTTGAGATTTTATCTTATACCTGTTAGAAGGACTAAAATCAATGAAACAAGCTCATGCTGACACAGATAAAGGTGGGAGTTCAAACTTGTACAGCCAATATGGAAATCAGTTCCCCAAGAAGATGCGAATGGATCTACCTCAAGATTCAGCATTCACCCACAAGACTCGTAATCTCACCACTGAGATACTTTCTTAAACACATACATTGTTGCTCTACTTGTGATAGCCAGAAATTGTAAATAATATAGAAAACCTCAAGAGAAGAATGAATTAAGGAAGTGTGATATATTTACACAACAAATTATTACCATGCAGTTTTTAAAAAATGAAGTCATGAAATCTGCAGATAAGCGAATACACCTAGAAAAAAAAAACTAAATAAAATTGCCAAAAAATAGGAGAGACAGAATTACAACTGACCTCCTACCATCACCAAATGAACCTTCATGTGCTGGGACTGGGTTACACTTAATTGAGTTGGCAAAAGGAATCGGAATCCATTCCATGGGATTCCCCAAATAATCAAGGCTGCTGCCAAGGTTATAGGTTTTTCTTCACAATTGAACTGATACCTACATAGAGGCTTCACACCTACATTCTGATGTCTTTGGTACAGGAAGGTACTCTGCATTTCTACCAAAAGAGAAACATAAAAACCAAACAAGACACAAACATTTTGACTGACAGCATGTACTGCCTCCCATATTTGCTAGTGCAGTGATGACAAAAAGCCTGTGGGAGTCACCAACCAATAACTGATTTGTCACTCCAGGAGATGGAACACATATACAACACTGCTTGGGTGACAAAGAATCTGAGAGTAGATAACCCATAATCTAGTACAAAACTAATATATATATATATAATATATAATATATATATTGTTTTGAAAACCAACTTTCCAAAGAATGACTCTTAATGACATTCTGCTGCTTATAAATCAATGCCTTACTCCACCATCACCAGAGAAGATTCTTCCTAGAGCAGATCAGACCAAATACCACAGCCAAACAATGTACAGAGAGTGAAATATATAAAATATATTTTATATTTTATATATATAAACACTCAGCCCAAGGGAGATGTCTCCTTCAAATCCCTCCCATATGTGCTCAGGAAACGTTGTAGAAGAGGAGGCCAAAAGAGTGTAAGAGCCACAGGAGATAGAGAAAATCAAGAAAATAATGCTCTCTAAATCAACATCGTCAAAACTCACTTGAACTCACAGAGAATGAGGGAGCTTTCAAAGGGTCCATGTGGGTATGGAAAGGTCTGGCAACTGTCTTCTGCATATATGTTACGGCTTCCAGTTTAGTATTTTTATGGGATTCTTGAATGTGAGAACCAGTGGGTCTTTGATTCTTGTGCCTTGGACTCATTTTTTTTTTTTTGTTTATTTGTTTGCTGGTCTCGTCCATTTCCAATATTTTCTTTTTAGTATATTTTGTATACTATAGTATAATAAAATGTAGTATATAAAGTACAGAATAGAATAGGATGGGATATAGTATAGTATGGTAACTGTATTATATATTATTTTAATATTATCCTTTAGAAGCCTGTTTGTTTTCTAATGAGAGCCAGAAAAGGTATTAACCTGGATAGGAATAAAGATGGAAAGAAACTGGATGACATTAGAGAGATGGAAATCCACAATCAGGACATATTATATGAAAAAAAAACTGCCTTTAACAAAGGGAAAATATCTAAAATTTTAAAAAGAAAATATAGTTTGAGGGCTGCTAGAATACTGTTTCTGTAGTTAAGAGTACTGGGTGTACTTCCAGAAGATCCAGGTTTTATACCCAACACTCACATTGCAGCTCACAATTTTGTGTAACTCTATTTCCGGGAGTTCTGACACACTTTCTCTGTCCTCTGTGAACACCAGACATGTATGTGGTTCACAGACATGCACATAAGAAAATATACATATGTATAAAATAGTACTGCGTTAAAAGTTTTTACAGCAGTAGTTTTAAAACAACATAAAAATTTGCAAGTGGGTTTCCCTAGTAAGGGGAACAAGGACTGTCTCTGACATGAACTCAGTGGCTATCTCTTTGACCTCCCCCTATCCCACCCCGAAGAAGGAGCAGCCTTGCTAGGCCACAGAGGAAGACAATGCAGCCAACCTAGATGAGGCCTGATAAGCTAGGGTGAGATGGAAGGGGAAGAAGACCAACTATATAAGTTGACTTAGAGAGGGGCAGGGAGGAGTTGAAGGAGGGTTGGTGGAGATTGGGAGGGAATGAGGGAAGGGGTACAGCTGTAATAAACTGTAATTATTATGAAAAATTAAAAAAAATTGCAGGCAAATGGTGGGAAATAGAAAAGATCATCTTCAGTGAGGTAAACCAGAAGCAGAAAGACACACATGATAAATACTCATAATACTAAGTGGATATTAGGCATATAACATAGGATAAACATACTAAAATCTATACTCCTTTTTTAATCTTAATTTTACTTTATAATATTAATTACAGTTTATTCACTTTGTATCCCAGCTGTCACCCCCTTCTTCATTCCCTCCCAATCCTGCCATCCCTACCTCATCTTCTCCAGTGCCCTCCCCCAAGTCCACTGATAAGGGAGGTCTTCATCTCCCTCCATCTGACCCTAGTCTATCAAGTCTCATCAGGACCTGGCTGCATTGTCTTTCTCTGTGGCCTGGTAAGTGTGCTCCCCCATCAGGGGGAGGTGATCAAAGAGTCAGCCACTGAGTTCATGTCAAAGACAGTAGCTGTTCCTCTTGCTAAGGTACCCACTTGGAGACTGAGCTGCCATGGGCTACATCTGTGCAGGGGTTTTAGGTTATCTCCATGCATGGTCCTTTCTTGGAGTATCAGTCTCAGAAAAGACCCCTGTGTCCACATTTTTTGGTTCTGTTGCTCTCCTTGTAGAGCTCCTGTCCACTCCAGGTCTTACTATCTCCCCCTTCTTTGAAAAGATTCCCTGCATTCTGCCCAAAGTTTGGTTATAAGTCTCAGCATCTGCTTTGATATACTGCTGGGTAGAGTCTTTCAGAAGCCCTCTGTGGTAGGCTCTTGTCCTGTTCCCTGTTTTCTCCCTCTTCTGATCTCTATCCCATTTGTCTTTTTGAGTGAGGAATGGTCATCTTACCCAGGGTCCTCCTTCTTGCTTAGCTTCATTAGGTTTACAGACTTTAGTAAGTTTATCCTATATTATATGTCTAATATCCATTTATAATTAAGTATATACCATGTGTGTCTTTCTGCTTCTGGGATGCATTATTCAGGATGATCTTTTCTGTATCCCAAAATTTGCCTGCAAATTTCATGATTTCCTTTTTTTTTTTTTTTAATTGCTGAGTAGTATTCCATTGTGTAAATGTACCACAATTTCTGTATCCATTCATCTGTTGAAGGGCATCTGCATTGTTACCAGGTTCTGGCTATTACAAATAAAGCTGCTACAAACATGGTTGAACAAATGTTCCTGTTGTGTACTTGAGAATATTTTGGATATATGCCTAGCAGTGGTATACCTGGATCTTGAGGAATCAGTATTTCTAATTGTTTGAGAAAGAGCAAGACTGATTTCCAAAGTGGTTGTACAAGTTTACATTCCCACCAGCAATGGAGGTGGATTCCCCTTTTTCCACATTCTCTCCAGCATGTATTGTCATTTGAGTTGTTGATCTTGGCCATTCTGATGGGTTTAAGGTAAAATCTCAGGCTTGTTTTGATATGCCTGTCCCTGATGACTAAGGACGTACATTTCTTTAATCGTTTCTCTGCAATACGATATTCCTCTACAGAGAATTCTCTGTTTAGCTCTGTACCCCACTTTTTAATTGGATTCTTCAATTTGTTGCTCTTTAACTTCTTGAGTTCTTTATATATTGTGGGTATCAGCCCACTGTCAGATGATTCTTTCCCAGTCTGTAGGCTGTCGTTTTGTTCTGACGACAATGTCCTTTCTTTACAGAAGCTTTTCAGTTTCATGAGGTCACTTTTATTAATTGTTGATTTCAGAGTCTGTGCTGTTGGTGTAGTGTTCAGGAAGTTGCTTCCTGTGCCAGTGCAGTCAAGGCTCTTCCCCACTTTTTCTTCTAACAGATTTAGTGTGTCTGGTTTTACATTGAGGTCTTTCATCCACTTGGACTTTAGTTTTTTGCAGGATAATAAATATGGATCAATTTGCATTTTTCTACTTGTAGACATACAGTTAGACCAGACCATTTGTTGAAGATGCTGTCTTTTTTTCCATTGAATGGTTTTGGCTTTTTGTCAAAAATCAAGTATCCATAGGTTTATTTCTGGGTCTTCTATTCAATTCCATTGATCCACCATTCTGTTTCTATGCCAATACCATGCAGTTTTTATTACTGTTTCTCTGTAGTACAACTTGAGATTAGGGATGGAGATACCTCCAGATGATCTGTTGTTGTACAGGATAGTTTTGGCAATTCTGGGTTTTTTGTTGTTGTTGTTGTTGTTTTCCAAATGAATTTGAGTATTTTCTTTCAAGGTCTGTAAAGAATTGTGTTTGTATTTTGATGGGAACTGCATTGAATCTGTAGATTGCTTTTGGCAAGATGGCCAGTTTTACTATGGTAATCCTACGGATCCATGCGCAAGGGAGATCTTTCCATCTTTTGATATCTTCTTTAATTTCTTTCTTCAGAGACTTGAAGTTTTTTTCAAGCAAGTCTTTCACTTGCTTGGTTAGAGTTACACCTAAGTACTTTATGTTATTTGTGGGTATTGTGAAGGGTGTAGTTTTCCTAATTTCTTTTGCAGCCCTTTTGTCTTTCAGATGCAAGAGGGTTACTGATTTGAGTTAATTTTGTATCCAGCCACTTTGCTGAAGGTGTTTATCAGCTGAAGGAGTTCTCTGGTTGAATTTTTGGGGTCACTCATGTACACTATCATATCACCTGCAAATAGTGATACTTTGAAGTCTTCCTTTCAGACTTGTATCCCCTTGAGCTCCTTTAGTTTTCTTATTGCTCTATCTAGGACTTCAAGTACTATGTTGAAGATATACAGAGAGAGTGGGCAGCCTTGTCTTCTCCCTGATTTCAGTGGGATTGATTTAAATTTCTCTCCATTTAGTTTGATGTTGGCTATAGGCTTGTTGTATATTGTCTTTACTATGTTTAGGTTATTGCCTTGTATTCCTGATCTCTCCAAGACTTTAAACATGAATGGGTGTTGCATTTTGTCAAATGCTTTTTTGGCATCTAAGGAGATGATCATGGGGTTCTTCTCTTTCAGTTTGTTTATATGGTGATTACATTGATAGAAATCTATACTCCTAAAGAATTTAAACATCAAGAAAGATTGTAGGGAAGATATTCAATCCTCTTTCAGAAGGGAAAATGGGATAGTCTTCGGTAGCAGGAAGAAGATAGGAGCTTACCACAGATGGCCTTAGAAAGGATCTAGTAGTCCTTGTATTGAAGCAAAGGCTGAGGCTCATGGCCAAACTTTGGACAGAGTACAGGGAATCTTATGAAAGAAGGTGGATGTAGAAAGACTTTGAGGGGACAGGAGCTCTAAAAGGGGACCAACAGAGCCAAAAACAAAAACAAAAACAAACAAACAAAAATCTAAAAAACCCAGGGGTCCCTGAAGAGACTGATACCCTACCCAAGGACAATGCATGGAGAGGCCCTAAAACCCAGCTCAGATGTAACCCATAGGCTCAGTCTCCAGCGGAAATCCCTAGTAAGGGGAACAGGGGTTTTCTCTGGCATGAATTCACTGGTATGCTCTCTGATCACCTCCCCTTGGGAGGTGCAGCCTTGCCAGGCCACAGAGGACATCAATGCAACCAGTCCTAATGAGACCTGGTATGCTAGGGTCAGACAGAAGGGGAGGAGGACCACACCTATCAGTGGACTAGGGGAGGGGCATGGGGGAGAAGAGAGTTGAATTGGGACGAGAGGGAGGGGGGCACAGCTGGGATACAAATTGAATAAGTTGTGATAAATATAATTTTAAAAAGTTAAAAAAAGAATACAAAAAAGAAATTAAGAAAAATTGAAAACAACAACATAGGGCTATGTTAGACAAAGTTGAATAATGTAAGGTTTTATAGCAAAGCAAAATTTTCCAATTCTATTACTATTACTATTTCAGAGCTAGACATTTGAAAGTCAGATATTTGCCTGTCTGAAGGCTTGGGAAATAGATCAGTAAGTAAAGGTGCATTTTTCCCAGGCCTGATAACTTGAATTCAATCCCTGGAATCACAGTAAATGTGAAAAGAGAGAAGGCACTGAAAATGTTGTCCTCTGACCTTCATACTATAATTGTGAGGTAGTATCCCCATGCCCACATTGACTTCTCTCTCTCTCTCTCTCTCTCTCTCTCTCTCTCTCTCTCTCTCTCTCTCTCCCACACACACACATACACACACACTATAATTGATGATGATAATGTAAAGAAACTTGCCTATTTGAAATTTTCAATTTTCACATAAAATATAGGTTTTGCAAATTTGTTCAAAAGATATAGAATAAACTGTGATGCATTGACATTGGTCAGTTATTCCTCAAAAGTAGTTTTTAAAGCCTTTTTGTAACATTTAAAATTTTTAAATAAAACATTTAAAATTTGACACATTTCCCAAATTAAATGTAATGATTGTTGTAGAAAAAAAAAACTAAGATTTTAAATGCAATAATTGAACAGAAACTACAAATGTATGTTATGAAACTATATTAAAAAATTGAAAAGGGAATATTTGGGTTATTCTCAAGCTTTGGTTGGTAAGATTCTTTATAGCAGAAAGAAACAAAAATAAACAGGAACTTTTTTTCTCACTTGAGAAATGATTTCTTTGAGTTGAAGCTGGACTGCATGAAAGCAGTGAATAATATTCCATCTGTTTCCAACCCAATCTAACCTTTAGAGCTATCTGTCTCTCAGGGAACAAGATTGGCACATATATGCATCATTACTTCTCATCTATCTATAGTGTTAACTTTGTCTCTACCTTCCTACAACCATCTGTCTCTTTATGATGTTTAGTGTTATATGCTTTATTGGAAAGATAACTGTCACTATCATTCATAAATTAAACAGTCTTTAAACTGAATCATGGAGGAATATGTATTCTAAAGTTATCCAATGATACATACCATAATCTCTATATGGATTGACAAATGTGTCTATAAAAATCTGATCTTCATGTCAGTTTGTCAGTTGGAATCTTCTTTCTTTTGACAGCTAAATAATAGTGGCTGCTGTTGCATGTTATGATCTATGGCTGCATTTTTGCTCATGTCTTGAAAATATAAATTTTCATTTTGCAGTAGCTTTTAGCAGTAGCTCTGACCTCTTTTTCCCAGTCTTTTAATGCACTTCTTTCTCTTACATATTCCCAAGTTCTCATGCACAAATTCTCATTTAACAATAAAATAACACTTTAAAAATAAATCGTAGGATGCAGAAACAACAACCGAATGCATACTAACATAGTGACAAGCTAAGCTGTCAATCCTAAGCTGTTTTTATTTGTGACTCGTCATCACTGAAGGTTCTACCTGCTGGACTATTTTTCTTCAGAGATCCCTAGTCTCTCTCTCTAGGCAGGGACTCATTATAAAACTAACATCTCACATGAAGCAATTTAACAATATCTGCTAGCTTAACTAAATTATACCTGAACTGTTTCATGTTAATGAAAACTGAATTTATTAAGATGTATTCCACAATAAAGATGGTTATCTTTCAGAAAGAACTCAAAGTTTTCTAGTACAAAAGATAATTTTGTCTGTAAAAGGTAATCTTCATAAACTGAAGTAAAAAAAAAAAAGGCCTATTAGCCAACCTTAAGCACTGAAAATATAAATGTCAAGTTTGCTAGCCTGGATGATGAACAAGTGAAAATGATATAACATAATATTCTAAATATCGCCTTAGAGCTGTATAGAATATTGAAGGAATGGAGAAAGTCTGGAGATTAGAAACTGAGATTTGGATGCATTCGCACAGAAGAGAACATCTGTTTAGAGTCTTTGAAGTTGAAGAATCTTTAATAGTCAACATAGAGGTTGCGATATTCTCGACACAGGGAGAGCATTTGCAAAACAATACAAGTAAATTATTTGAAAAAAAAAAGCAAGTATCATCAATTCAGAAGTTTGTGATCAGGATGTCATAAAATAGTTTGATAGAACGTAGGGGGGAGGGCAGGAATATATTTTCAAAGCCTAAGCAAGATCCCTGCAAAGTAGCTATAAAAGAAAAGGTGTTTTGTGTCCCCCCCACACACACACAGGGTATCTTATAACTTTCATTTTTTACTTATCTATTTTAAATTGGCTTACAAAATAGATTTCCATATAGCTTTCTATACATGCTTTATTTTGATTAACACTCCACATGTCCCCCTTTTTTCACCGTCTTCCCTGCTTAAACCTTTCAATCTGCTTTATACCTTCACATTGCCTATGTTATAAGACCCCTTTCTTATGACATCCCTTTTCAGTAGTCCCTCTCTAGTTTCCTGGCTTCTACAAGGTACTCCAAGTTAGACTCAATTCAGCCTAGGATCCACTTTCATTCTTTGCACCAGCTTTGATGAAAAATAAACAAAACATCACTATTAATATTAATATCACAAGAACAGTTTACAATACAAATTGATGAATATATAATTTGCTAGAATTGAAATTTTTTAATATTTATTTTAATTAAAAATTAAGGGGCAAAACACCTAAAATCCCAACAGACCTACAAGTAGATAAAAACCATACACTTGCCAAATTTTAGAGTTATGATGTTTCTAGGTCATTTAATTATGTCACTCATAAAATCTAATAGCATTGAGCTGAGAAGAGGAACAAGAAGTAGTTTATCATGTCTGTTTGATTGTAAAGCTTGAACCTACACTCACACTGTCACATTGAATGATTATGTAGCAGCCACATTTTTTTTTTCACCAAAAAAGATTACCTTCACAATTCTATTAAATGCAACAAGCACACGTGCAAATCTTGGTTAATGTGACTGACAAATAACCACCCCATTCACATTTAATCTTAAGTAATTGGTAATGTTGACTCAGTTTCCCATTAAATGTTTCCTACAAGGAAAGCAACTAAATTATGGAAAACAGGAAATTACATAGAGGTATATTACCTTTCTAATCCATAAAAGTGTTTTTATCCTCTTCTCAGTAGAAGGCATCCTGGCCTGCTATAGTTCTGCACTTATTTTTGTGATCTACTTTGAAAGTTTGTTTGGTTTAATGTATGTTTATCCAGTGGACTGAACTCCTTGAGTAGAGGGACTAGTTTTATTTCCATTTAATCATGTCACTTTGAGACTGTTGTAAGTTTCTGGTACACCATAGATTATATAAATCTCCAAATTTCCAACTTAATAGTAATATTCAGGGCTTTTTCTGATATACAATGTTCAACTAATTTTGGTTAGAATCCCCACATGCTTTCTTTTTCCCTTTGGCATGGTGTAGAAGGAACTTTAAACTGTAAACATTAAGAAGCCATTTAAATCCAAGAGTCCATGTTTTCTCTTATGTGAAAGCTTCATCATGGAGGTTATCAGTTTATTGGGAAAGCATCAATTTTTAGCAATTTTTATTATTTATCACTAAGTACTAGTTTTAACTTTTGTATGTAGATAAATTTTCTTTCTGGGATTCATGTTAATTCATGAAACTGTAGTAAGTTAAAGCGATTACCCAGTGTTAAATATTTTCAGATGATAGCTATATCTTCTCAAATTACATCATAGTTTATTCACTAAATGTGTAATTTATTTAAAAGTGTTAATGGCCTTGAAAGAATAAATGCTTATGCTAAAATGTTCTCACAAACTCTCTGGACATAAATTATTCCTCTAATACCTCGGAGCCTTGCAGAAGGCATTTCAGAGAGTGATGTGGCCTAATTTATATGAACTTTCCCATGAACAATTTATAAATTCCTAAGCCTAGTTGAGATTTGCTTCAAGTATTATGCCTCTCAGGAGTCAAATGAATTATTAGAAAAATGGAGGTGTGTTTATAGCGACCAGCCACATGTTTGGGAATTAGTGGCTTTGGACCATTTTAAAATTATGTTACCCTCTCCTTTATCTTTCATGCATTTGTTCCACGTAATTTGTTTTGGAACTCTATATATTTTATTTTAGCAGAGAATGAATATTTTAGTGATACTCTTCAAAGATATGTTTAAATGTTTAATGTATAGTTTTTGAGAATTGTACATAGCCAATGGAAATGAAATCTAATGTTTTTCTGTTTAGCCTCATGTTATCTAAAATGTACCCTGAAATATTTCTGATTCTCTGTAATCTAAAATGTGGGGATGTAGAATTGTGCCTCAATTAGCAATATGCATTAGTACAGTTCTCCTAAGCAAACTGTCTGTTACATTACTTTGCTCAAGATTCAATTTTGTGAAAATATGAATATGTGAAAATATGACATTGCAATATGTTATTTAATAAATAATAAAAAGTATTTGTTAGAGGAGTCTCTTTATATGTCTGTACTTGTACAATTATATATATTTAAATATTTCAGTTTTATAGTACACAAATATTTAACTGCTGTTGATATCCCATGTAAATAAATAACAATTTATTCAAAATGTGTATTTTTTA